>NW_021963077.1:0-241445 GCF_901765095.1 Microcaecilia unicolor | reverse complement strand
TGCCCCCAACATTCCATGTAATAACCTTAATTAGTGTATCTGCTTTGGCCCTCCATCTCCATATTTACATGATTTTGGTGTCCGAGAGGAGCCAGCCCAGCCTCCAGCCCCCCCCCCCCCTGTTCAAATAATCGGGCGAATAGTCTATCTTTCTTTTCAGGTATCACTTGTGTTGTCTGGTAATGTCTCCTGTACCCTCCCTCCCTCCTCCCCTCCCCTATCTCTTCCCTTCCCCTGTGAATCCCCTCTCCCCCCCTTCTATCCCCTTCTATTCCTATTGGAATTAGGTCACCTTCGACGCCTTTCCCTTTTTTCCCCCCTGTTCTCATTTGTATGCAGTATATTCATCCTACTGTTTCCCTCTATATATTAGCTCGCTGATGAATCTTTTACATGTTTTTGACCCCTCTATCGATTACTAACACATTTTAAACTTTAACCATACAGTGCAACTTAACATAAATATCAATGCAGTGTTTTATAATTACTCAACATTCTTCTCTTCATCCTTGTATTATCTACTATTAGGTTAGTTCAGTAAGTCTATGATGATCATCCTCATAAACCTATGTGGTTCCCACCGTCCAGATCAGTGTTTCATCATCTATATCCCGTTCTTGCCATAAGACAACTTCATTTGTAATCCAGGGCTTCTATAGTTATAACATTGTCCTCTGTGTCAATTATAGTCCCACGTACATGTTGTGGGTCCTTCCAACTAAGCCCCAACATCCTCTTTATAGCTCTCTTTAAAGTTGCTTCTTATTATTTCCACAATAGTTATACTTATCTTGAATCCAAGATTCTGCGCTCAGTTTAATGGTAGCAACAGTACAGCTTGACAAATTTGTTCATCATACCTTTCTTCATCTCTGTATTAACTGCTGTCAGATTGAATCAAGATATTTGTTATGGTTAAGTTAGTAAGTTTAGATGGGTTTCACTGGTCCTCTTCAAAATTGCTCAGTCTGTATTTCAGTTCAGTCTTACTGTATCATTTTTTGTAAGCTCAGCTTCCCTTATAATGTAGAGTCATCCATTGGGACCCAGTTCTTAGTTGAATTCTGTGTTTTATTCTTTCTGCAGATGTTTTCCACTGTTTACACCCATATCTGTTCTGCTATGTTGGTTAACACAGTCTCAACTTCAGGGTGATAGTACTATTAATTATTATTGTCTTTCTGTTGAGATTTCTTGAGCTTAGTGCCCCCAATTAGTGCTTTGGTTATTTATCTCTTCCAGTTTCATATATTCTTCATGTGAGCTTAGTAGCGCTTCAGTTTTCTCCTTCCAGTTGATCTAGGAACTCTTTCGCCTCCTCTGCTGTGGTAAATATTTTATTTCCCGTTTGGTGAGTTACTCGCAGTTTCGCTGGATACATCAGTGCAAATCTAACTTTTCGCTGTATCAGCTCCGAGCACACTGGGGAAAATTTCTTTCGTTGCGCCGCTACCGCGGCAGAGTAATCTTGAAAACATAATACTTTCCTATTGCCACTGTGTAGATCTTTTCCGCCTCTCATCGCCTGCAAAATGGCTACCTTGTGGGCAAAATTAAGTATGCGACATATAACTACCCTGGGCCGCCCTTCTGCTCCCTGCTTAAGGCCCAGCCGATGCGCTCTTTCAATTCGCAGTGGGCCCAACGCAGTCGGTAGTTGTAGTTCTTTGGTAAGCCATGTCTCAAGGTATTTGGCCAGGTCTCGTTCTCCTAGATCTTCAGCAAGCCCCACGAGGCGAAGATTGTTACGCCTCGATCTATTTTCGAGGTCTTCGATTTTATCGGTGTAAGTAGCTATTAGCTTTTGTAAGCGACTTACTTCTGTTTCCACCTTGTCCACACGATCTTCCGTATCACTTGCCCGTTGTTGATATTGTCCCATGTCCAATTGTATTTGCGTTACGCTGTTATGTAGTTGTTCCAATTTGTTATCCAGCGCTCCCAGTTTTTTCTCCAGTATGGCTTCCAATGCCTGAGTAACTTCCCCAACAATCTCGGCTGCCCACGCGGATCCCACCGCTGATGTCCCCGGGCTCGCCGGAGCCGCCATCTTGTCGTCGGGCGGCCGGGTCTTTTCTCTGTCTTTTCTGGTAATCTTAGATGTCATTCTCCTCCAAAGTGGTATTAAACTTTTCTCCTTTTAAGCACTCTTCTTTTACCTTCGTTTGTGGGGTATTGTATCCAATTTTTAGGACGAATTTTTGATAAAGAATCTAAGGGAAGGCAGGAGCTGCGCACTTAGCGTCTTCTCCCGCTCATCGCGTCACGTGACCTCTACGTTTATAAATATATTAAAAAGCAGCGGTCCTAGCACTGACCCCTGAGGAACCCCACTGACTACCCTTCTCCATTGTGAATACTGCCCATTTAACCCCACTCTCTGTTTCCTATCCTTCAACCAGTTTTTAATCCACAATAGGACATTTCCTCCTATCCCATGACCCTCCAATTTCCTCTGTAGCCTTTCATGAGATACCTTGTCGAACCCCATTTGAAAATCCAGATACACAATGTCAACCGGCTCCCGTTTGTCCACATGTTTGTTTACTCCTTCAAAGAATTGAAGTAAATTGGTCAGACAAGATTTCCCCACACTAAAGCCGTGCTGACTTGGTCTCAGTAATCCGTGTCCTTGGATGTGCTCTGTAATTTTGTTTTTAATAATAGCCTCTACCATTTTCCCCGGCACCGACGTCAGACTCACCAGTCTATAATTTCCTGGATCTCCCCTGGAACTCCCCTGGAACCTTTTTAAAAAATCGGCGTTACATTGGCCACCCTCTAATCTTCCAGTACCACGCTCAATTTTAAGGATAAATTGCGTATCACTAACTAGCTCCGCAAGCTCATTTTTCAGTTCTTACCAGGTTAGATTTTACTTGCTAATTTTCTTTCCTTTGGTCTCTTCAGACCATTCTCGAACCTTTCCCTGCTGCTTCATCTGTGTTTCTTCCATTTCTCTTTCTCTTTTGATCTCATCAACGTGGACGTGAAGTTCTGAACTCTGGAGGGATCTGTTTAACGCTGAAGATACAATTGGTGATTTAAAAAAACCCATTGAACTTTATATAAGACACTAGAGATAAATTGATGATAAAAACAAAAGAAACTTGAGAAAAGAGAGAGACAAGTCAGAAATACATGTGTCTTGACATAAGACATTACTGTTCCAGTTTCAGACAGGCATGTTGCTGCGGCATTGTCATGGTGGTTCTTTTCCCCTTGGGGTATTTGCTTGGGGGGGAGGGTTCTGTTCCATTACCACCATCTTAGCTTTGTCAATAGAAATATTGACTGCACTGAGCTTAATAAAGTAGTGGTTCTCAGTCTCCCCGTCTGCTGGTAGGAGGGCATATTCTCACTCATTAGAAATAGTATGGAGAGACTAAAGGAAAGAAAATTAGCAGGTAAGATTCAAATTCTTCATTGGCACCAAGATTTAGGCACCCTGATGCCATGCACTTAACACAACTTTTATAATGGCTTCTTGGCACCAAGATTCTGTTATAGAGTACTAGCGTAAGTTGGCATTGGTGTGCTTAAAATTAGGTGCCAACATTATGTCAAGTCAATGTTAGTTGTAACTGATGGCACCTAAATGCGCTCGTATTCCAGAGACACACCTATATTTATGTCTCCGCATTTAATCACATTCGTTGCTGGTTTAATCATGACTTGATAATGAGTGTGACTGTTGGGCAGACAGGATGGACCATTCAGGTATTTATCTGCTGTCATTTACTATGTTTACTTATGTATGTTACAGAATAGCTCCTTGCACTTATGCGCGTAGTTGCCAATTAGTTCTGCCAGTCAAGTAAGTGCTGCTATTCAGAAACTTATGCACATAATTAGCACCTATCTTTGGGTGCCCATTTATAGAATTGCCCTTTAAAGCATAGCCAGGTGGGAACCTGTAGGCTTCAGCTCTACTAAAACTAACTAGGTCAAAGCCAGCAGGTTGATGGTGACCATGTACTGTCCAGCAAGGCCATTGGGTACTTAGTGGCCAGATTGTATGACCTATGTAATTTTGGTAGTTATGATTATTACAAAATAAGTAGTAAGACACGGGTGAGGGGGGACCTAGATGTTGAATTAAGTGTAGGAACTTGTATGCTTTTCTAAAATGGATGGTCAAGAATGAAAGAAGAAAACATCAAAAAGTAATTCAGTTAGAGAGATCCTACAAGGTATTGAGGTACTATAGTTGGCACATACAAGTAAAATTAAGCATATTGGATTTGTTAGTTGGTCTTTATCTGCTGTTATCTGTTTGCTATAGTCCTGAACTTGTTTTGACTGGAGAATGTCTGTCTTCAAAGAACCCCTGTTCCAAGTATGCAGTTATGTTCTATTCTTTCCTTTAGGTAACATGTGAAAAGGTTTTGGACCTGATGTGTTATATGTCACCTCCAACACAAGATGGAGTGAAGGCACAGGAGGAACCACCTAAAGTCAAGTCAAAATTCAGAAAAGGTATGTTTTAGAAAACAGTAGGGCTGATGTTTAAGATTGATTAGATTAAGACTTCACAATCTTACAGCATGGCAGAGTTAGCGTCAGAATGGTTTACACTAATGATCTGACTCAATTTTGATTCTATGCAAGCACCCAACAACTGCTGAACTCACAAAAAGTTGAGTTGGAAATGGAAGCAGTGTAAAGATAACGTACCATATATACTTAACATATAAGTTGAGGGCTATTTTGGGACTAAAAATGGCCAAAGATGCTGTGATCCATGAATAAGTTAAAGATCCCCTCCAGCCCTCCCTCTCTCCCTCCCCTCCACCTCCAGGTCCAGCATTGTTCCCTGTCATCTCTGGGTCCAGCATTGCTTCCCCTCCATCCTTCTATGCCATTATTCAGCATCAATCTATGTCCCTACCCTCTCCTGGTGCACAGTGCAACATCTTTCCATCCCTTCCCACTGCCAGCCCCTGGTTCAGAATCTCAAATCCCCCACCCCCCCCAATGTACTTTCAAACTTGTCTTTTATAGAGCAACGACAGTGTAGTGATACACAGTGGCGTAGGAAGGGTGGGGCGGTCCGCCCCGGGTGCACGCCGCTAGGGGTGTCGGCGCCTCGCTGGTTCCTTGCTCTCTCTGCCCCGGAACAGGTTACTTCCTGTTCCTGGGCAGAGAGAGCAGGGAACCAGCGAGGCGCCGACACCCCCCAAGGCGTGCACTCAGTGGATTGGCTCTCCTGCCTGCCCCTCACCGCCTTCCAGGTATGATCTCGGGGGGGGGGGGGGTTGCGCTCCGGAGGGGGGGGTGCGCCGCGCTGCACCAGGGGGGGGGAGGTACGCAGCGGTGACCCGCCCCGGGTGTCAGCTGCCCTCGCGACGCCACTGGTGATACACCTAGGTTGCCTGCAGTCTACTCCGGAGTGCTCCCTTTAACTTGTCCCACCCCATCTGACAACTTCTGTTTCTGCATGAGCAAGACAGGTCATTGAGAGTGCTCTGGAGCAGGCTGCAGATGGCCTGGGTGCATGTTTCCAAGGCCTAGGTGCTGCTGTTACTCTGTAGAAGACAAGTTTGAAGGTACATTCGAGGAGGGGGGGTTTGAGATGTTGAACCCAGACTGCAGGATGGAGAAATACTGGATTGTGCCGCTGATGAAAAAGGAGAGGGGGATTAATTTTATGAATTGCTGTGGAGAATGACCAATATACTGTATAAGACAACTCTGGGGGGGGGGGGGGGGGGGGGGGGGAGGGGTAAAGCAGTTTAGAATCAACATTTCTTAACTTACACACGAGTATATACAGTATGTGTGCCAATGAATATTTTTGATCCTCTTCTAAATAATTTATACTTGTCTTCACTTTTATCAGTCTGACCACAAATAACTAGAAGACTGTTTTATAAGAATTCAATAAATTAAGAGAATTAAAGGGGCACTCCTTTTTGCTAACCCTTTAAACTTTGTTAAGCAAACATTTTCATCATTGCTCAGTCTTTCTGTATTCAGTTCTTACTCTTATTGTACAATTAGATAATTGAAAACAATCTTCTTTTGGTTTCTTTTTTTGTCTTTAAAAGCCTTGTAAATTGTTTTATTATTTAATTACCTCAGAACAACGTCTTCATTTACCCAGTGTTTACGAATTGAAACTCCCACCAAGATGTCAAGCTAGCACATTTATATAGTCCTCTGTCAGTTCCACACACTGGAGCCTTGTTATACTTTTGCTGTATTCATTGTCCTTCTCCAGCCTTGCCTATGGTTTCACTTAGTGCAACCTTTACAGGGAGATCAGAAGATATTGTTTCAAAACTCTTTCTGAAGATTGTGGAGGAGTGGCCTAGTGGTTAGAGCACCAGTCTTGCAATCCAGAGGTGGCCGGTTCAAATCCCACTGCTGCTCCTTGTGATCTTGGGCAAGTCACTTAACCCTCCATTGCCTCAGGTATAAACTTAGGTTGTGAGCCATCCAGTGTAACTCACCTTGAGCTACTACTGAAAAAGGTGTGAGCAAAATCTAAATAAATAAACCACAAACATTCTCTAAGGACAAGCAGGATAGGAAGTCCTCACTGATGGGTGATGTCACTAACAGAGCCAAGTGCAGAAAAGCTTCTACTGTATAAATACTTTGAGAAGCCAACCTCACATGTGTGCTTGTTGCTGTTATGTTAGGACTCTCTCCAATAGTTCCCCTCCAAGATGTAATTTTTTTTTGCATTTCAAACACTTTCTTTATCCCTATCATTATCATTTCAGTTCCTGGTGTCTTCATAATACCTTAGGCAGGTTTCAGACAATTCTAATTTTTCTTTTTTTTTTGTAATTGGCCTAAGGGCTTGGGTGCTCCAGTCTGGTGTATTTTTCAAAGTTGAATCATTTAATTTCAGTGCAGCTGTCTTTTTTGGAAATACGTTCTACAAAAAGCCCACAGTGGTTTTAAAAAAGTGTGGCAAGACCATATCCATAACAGAAACACACAATTGATGCTAAATAGTACCTGGTCACCGTCAACCTGCTGGCTTTGACTTAGTTAGTAATTTGGGCTCTCAGATATGAGAGGACATTTTAAGCAAGAGAAACAGATTTTTGTCATTTCTAAGTCCAGTCATCAGAGGAATTGGCTACCATGGGTCCAGGAGCTGCATTGGATTATGGGAATGTATCATAATCAAGAGTGCATTGTAAAAGGCCATTGGTATTGGTCATCCTCTCAATTCCTGCGTAAAGAAGAGAGAGGATTTGTCTTCAACAGCATTGAGGCCAGGGTTCATTGATAAAGTGTCCATGCCATGAAGACTGTTCATTCCCCTTGGCGACAGGGAGGATGTGACATCTTCCAGGGATCTGAGACCAAGCCTCCAATAGGCCTAGGTGACTCATGAGACCATGACCACTCTTACAGTACTTCCTTCACATTTTGACATCAGCAGCTTTCATGGACCATCTCATGAGAAAATTTGACATGCAGCTGGAGAATTTCTTTGCTTGAAGAATCAAACTGGTCCTCAAGACCCCATGCATTGTCTGAGGAGAAACACTGATTTCTAGGCCTCCAAGGGACTCAGAATCGATGTCTGCCACACCAGTTTTGATTTCCAGTGTGTCAGAGGAGGAAGCTTCACCAACACATTGGAGATCATCGGTATTTCAGCTCTCTTATTTGAGATCCACTCACACCAAATAGTGGAGATCGAGACAGCAGAGACTAGTATTTCTCAGGGTCTGAAACTGAGTTCTCCTGGGGCTCTGACTATGAGTGAAAGAGATTCTGTGAAGAGTGGGTTTTGACTGGCTTGACCTTCTTATGGAAATGGCAGAGGCCATTCCATTTAATTTAGAGATGAGGGAGGAACTCAGGACAGAAACACTGGATATCATCCAATTATTTGACTCATCCAAGGAAGCTGTGACAGAGCCCGTTCACAAAATCCTGAAGATTGTGTAGATGAAAATATGGGAAATCTCCCTTTCTATTCAGGATGGTTAACTCTTAAGTACAGAGTTCAGCAGCTTCTGGATTCCAGAAGCAACAGCCTCTTCACCATTCTGTGGTGGTTGAAAGCACTTTTGGAAGGGCCAGGAACTCCAAGTTGTACTCCTAAGAGCCCCCAGAGAGAGAGACTCGGGCACTGAAATATTTTGGGAGGAAATTCTTTCAGAGTTCTATGCTGACTGCCCACGTAGTTCTTCACGGGCATGGACTTGGAAAGCATTATGCTTAAAGATGGAGGAGTTTGCAGGCACTCTCCCTCAAGAGCAGGCTGGATAATTCTGTACACTAGTAGGTTTAGGGAAGGTCTGAATAAAACACATGGTTCTGGCAACTTATGATTTCAAAATAGCATCAAGAGTATCTGCTATTGCAGTGGTTCCCAACCCTGGTCCTGGAGGTACCACAGCCAGCCAGGTTTTCAGGATACCCACAATGAATATTCATGCGAGATTTTCATGCACTGCCCCTCCACTCCAGGTTTGGGAACCACTGTTTTATTAGTATTGGCAGCCACAGACATTCATAACCCCAGGCCGCAGACCTAAGGTATGTTGTGCCAGAGCAGCTTGTAGAGATAAGCTGTGCCCAGAAGAGAATCTCTCATCGAGGAGTACATGTGCCAGAAACGTTTGCTGATATGTCCTGCCAGGGATAGAATCTCTCATCAAAGAGTACAGCTTCCTCTTCTAGTGAGTATCAGAATGGAAGGCAAAGGAGGTCTTGTTACTGTCATAGACCTAGGTATCCTTTTTCCATTCCCTCTTTTTAGTCATGACAGGGATTCTTGCTCTTGATTGGTCTGATATGAATGGACTTTACTATCATTATTGTAATTCTATTTCCTTTTAATTTTATTATATGTTTTATTTATTGGGACAGCCTTTATGAAGAGATTCACTAATTTAGTATTGCAAACCACTTTGATATTTCTATTATGAAAAGCAGTATAATAAATTTAATAAACTGTAAACTATTGTCTAAGACAGAATAGGGCCCAGATGTCTTACTTAGCTGTGGAGTCAAAATTGGAGGCGGAGTTTTGTCTGCCTCTGCGAGAACATAGCCAGTGTTCCAGTATCTGTGAAGAACAGTCTTCCAGTAGGAGGGAGGCTCAGGTTTTTCACAGACCCCATATAACCTCTAGGCACTAAATATTCTTTGTCTGGGATGCTATCTGCATCTATTCAATGTTCCACTAAATTGCTCATCAAAGATATTTTGGTCAGACTCTCCATATCAGGAAATGCTTAACTAGTAAGGAGCTGTCTTCCCTGTTCAAGACCAATGTGGTCAAACCTGTTCTACCAGGAGAAAGAGGGAAGGGGTTTTACTCCAGGTATTTTCTGATCATGAAGAAGTCTGGGGGATTCTATCCCATATATAAGGACCCTGAACAAATACCTAGTTCAAGAAAAGTTCAGTATGGTTTTCCTGGGCATCCCCATATCTCTTCCTGTAGAAAGGGACTGGTTATATTCTCTTGATCTAAAGGATTTTTACACCCACATAGAGATGCATCATAGTCGTAGGAAGTATCTCAGATTCATAATAGGGAGGCACCACTTAAAGTATTTCATTCTGCAATTTGGCCACTTTGCTTTGCTTTTAAGGCTCTTCATCTCAGTTCACCTTCCTATCTTTCCTCTTAGTCATTCCATGTACCCTCAGTCGCTCTCTTAGATCTTTGGATGCTAATCATTTGATTCTTCCTTCGCCTTGTGCTGCTCATTACGAATCCACATGCTCCTCTGCTTTTTCCTTTCTTGCACCTGAAACTTGGAACTACTTTCCATCACCAATAAGAGCAGAGGCCTCCTTCCTAAATTTTTTATTTGTATAAGTATTCACAATAATTCAAGAAAACTCTTGATGTGAAAGATAGAGGAACATAAATAATATAGATTCAAATTGTATAAATATTCAAATTATAAGAAATATATTATTTCCCCCTCCAATCTCGTCCACAATTTAAATAAGAAGACAAGGTACAATTCCATGAAATATATGTTCCACTAATTACAGCTAGGAAATCGAAGAGAAAACTTAGTGTCATAACAATAATAATTACGGAGTGGATGATGATAATACTACTGGTTGTAGATTAGGAGCTGTAGCAACCCTCGAATCTAAAAAGTAACTCAAATGAGTAGGATCATAGAAAATATATTTAACTGAATTAACTTTCAATACACATTTACAGGGAAAGTTAAGCCAAAATAAACTACCCAATTGTACGACCTGGGGGCGAAGTTTTAAAAATAATTGAGGGAGGTGGGAAAACTTAACAGAATATCATCTGCGTAAAAAAGGGGCCTGATGTTATGATCCTATATTAGAGTGGCCAGCGGGCTAAGATAAATATTGAAAAGCAGAGGGGATAGTATTGAGTCTTGCGGAACCCCACAATCTAGTAAATGGGATGGAGCAGTGGAAATAGGAGTACGGACTGTGTAAGAGCGATTATTGAGGTAGGAAGTGAACACACTGTAAGAGCAATTAGTGAGGTAGGAAGTAAACCAGTTTAAAATGGTGCCTGAAAGGCTGATCTCATAGAGATGGGCGAAAAGAGTAGAATGACAAACCAAATCAAAAGCAGCAGACAGGTCTAAGGATACGATGAGAGTGATTTTATCTTCATCAAGGGTAGAGTGAAGTTTGCTTAAAAGAGCTGCAGTCCTCATTTCTGTACTGTGAAGGAAACGGAAACCTGTCTGACGAGGATGAAGAATGAATAGTTGATCACAGTGAGAAAGTAATTGGTTGAAAACAATTGTTTCACAGAGCTTCAACATGAACGGGGGATTTGAGACTGGTTGATAGCTTGCAGGGCTAGTAGTGTCAGAAGCAGGGTTTTTTAAAATAGTGGTAACTACTACTTGTTTCCAAGAAAGGGAACTGAGCCTGATGAAAGGTTTTCCATGACAAGCTGATGGGAAAGTATAAGTAAACCATGAGCAGGGTAAGTGTACCATTTAACCAGAACAGGGTCAAAGGGGGTTGTGATATGCATGGAATGAAGCACCTTAGTAAGTTGAGAAACAGACGGAAGGCTAAACGAAGTCCAGGTAGCTTAGCCAGAACTGGTTCCTATAGAAAGTTCAGCTGTGCTAACAGAAGGGGGGTCCTGGGGAGGGCAAGAAACTAATTAACAAAGATAGTTTGATTGAAAAAAATCATCGAGATTAACTGGAGAAGGGAGTGAGGAGTTAGTCTTGAATGGACCCTGGGTTAAGCAAGATAGAACTGAGTATAGCAATTTCACTGAGTTGGAGGATTTGGAAATAAGCTCCGAGCAATAGGACTTCTTGGCTTCTTTAATTTTGGGATTATAGAATCTTGCAGGACCTAAGTTTAGAAGATGCGTTTTCAGAACAGCATTTGTGCCAAGGGCACTCTGCTTTACACACTATTGCAAGACTGAAGGGCCAATCTGCACCATTTCATTCAAAATCCGTTGATTTTGAATGAGGGAGCAGCTGCTTCCCGTGCACCCCCACCTAGTTACATCTCTGGTCTCATCATTCTGCTGATCTGTCTTTATTGTATTGTATTGTATTGTAACATTTATAACCCGCGCATTCCCACTTGTCAGCAGGCTCAATGCGGCTTACATCAAGATAAACAAAATGGATATAACATCTAAACATAGTATATAAAGAGGTGGACAATAAAAAGGATAAGGGAAAAAGGTGATAGAGGTAGGGAATAGGGAGAGCTTGAAAGTTGGGGTAATGTGTTGTGAGTAAGGAAGAATGAATAATAATGTTTCGAATAGGGATAAATTCATAAGGATAAAAACATATTTTAAGTTCTGTTAAGTAGTAGATCCAGGTATCACAGGTATCTAATTTAAGTCCCATCATATGTGTAGGCTTGCTTAAAAAGGTGAGTTTTTCAGTAGCTTCTGGAAAGGTAAAAGGCCATTGACTGTTCGAATTGATCTTGGTAAGGTGTTCCAGAGCTTGCTGCCAATAACGGGGAAACTGGATGCATAATATGTTTTGTATTTGATTCCTTTACAGTTGGGAAGATGTAGATTCAGATAAGTTCGAGAAGATCTGGAGCGATTCCTGGAAGGAATGTCAATTAGATTGTATATGTAGGCTGGGGAATCTTCATAGATAATCTTATGAATCATCGTGTGGACTTCAAAATTTATTCGTTCCAAAATAGGGAGCCAATGAAGTTTAAAACAGAGAGGTGTTGCACTGTCAAACCGTGATTTACCAAAAACAAGTCTGGCTGCCATGTTCTGGGCAGTCTTTTCAGGACTTGGGCCTTGCATCCAACAAAAACACTATTACGGTAGTCAACGTGGGTAAGTACAGTGGATTGGACCAAATTGCGGAAGGTATTTAGGGGGAAATAAGGTTTCACACGCTTCAACATCCACATCATGTTGAGCATTTTCTTGGTTGTAGCTTTTGCGTGATTTTCCATAGTTAGGTGTTTGTCTATTAATACTCCTAATATTTTTAGGTTGTCTGATATAGGGATGGTGACATCAGGGATGCTAAGTGAATTCTTTACCTAATTGCTGCTTTTGACTTAGTCGATCACTCCCTTTTGCTGTCCCTCTTTCTTCTGGTATATCTGGTAATGTTTTCTGTTGGTTTTCTTCACTACTGTCTGACGGTCAATTTTGTTGTTTGCACCAAACAAGGTATTTCTGTATCCCACGCCCTTCACTGTGGTGTCCCCCAAGACTCTGTTCTTTCTCCTCTTCTCTTTATTATTTTCTTGTCTTCTCTGCCGTTATTGAGTCAAGACTCTGGGTTCAATTTCTGCATTTATGCAGATGATATTCTCTTAGTTTCCGCTTATGACCCTATTCTCCCAACCTTACAGCTTTACAGTCTTGTCTTGATTCTATGGATCACTGGCTTTCTGCTAACCACTTAGTTCTTAACCTGTCTAAGTCCTTAGCTATTTGGCTATCTAGATCCCTATCCACATCTTCTATCCAGGGCGCCTCCATTACCTTAGTGGACTCTTTCAAGTATTTAAGGGTCATTATAGACTCACAACTCTCCTTTTCCCCTCAAATTTCTTCTGTTGTAAAGTCCTACTTTGCTTCCTTATTCTCTATTCGTTGCCTCCACCCCTTTCTTGATGACAGTGCTTGTTCTATTCTCCTTCACACCTTGGTTATAACCAAGCATGACTATTGCAATATAGTTTATGCCAGTCTTTCCACCCTATTCCTGAAAAGACTACAGTCTGTTCAAAATACTGCTAGCCGTATACTGACCTATGTATGTTGCTTTGATCACATTACTCCTTTGCTCAGGCACCAACATTGACTCCCAGTCTTCTACCGAATTCAATATAAAATTCTTATGTTAACCCAGGAAGTTCTTTTTTGTGATTCCCTTACCTACCTCTTATTTTCAGTTGTCATCTTCAGTTGTCCCTTATAGACTAATCCCGTACCCTGAGATCTTCTGTTGTGTGCCAGCTTGTGATTCTGGCTTTATCATACACCAATCTACCCGACATTCTGCTTTCTTTTCTCTTAGCCCATCTTTATGAAATTCCCTGCCTTTTGACCTCCACCATGAACAGTCTTGCCAGCAGTTCAAGATTTCCTTAAAGACTTACCTATTCACAAAAACATTTTCTTAGGTGTTGGGTTGGTTGTCTGGCCCAGGTGGTTGTCAGCGTTGGGTTCCCTGTCTGTAGAAACCAAAAGAGAACATTACCAGATATACCAGAAGACAGGACAGCAACTCTGTCTCTATCTTCTGATTTTTACTGTTTTCTCATTTACTTATAAGCTGGCGTTCCTTTTCTCACTTCTATGCATTACTAGCTTTTATTTGTAAACTGCTTTTGATTTTATGAAAGGTGGTATATTAAATAGTTTATAAATTAAACTAAACTACCTCCTAAGTTGAGAAACTATCAAGATGTGAAACTGAGCCCTCTCTTGGGATCACCCTCAGAACCACATACTTAACAGTGAAAGACCATGCCCTGGAAGACAAGCTTGAGTCATGTACTTCAACCACACAAATGATCTCTGAACTTGGGAGCCTCAGATGATCTTTCTGGAGTGGGACACTAAGGTACACCCTTGATAGATCTGTTTGCCACTCCTCAGAACAAGAAAGTACCTCAGTTCTGTTCCAGGATAGAGACACATGGCAAATTAACCTCACACTACCTAGATAGAAGGGTGGATCTTCTGTATGCTTATAGCAGGATCAGGGAACCATGATTCTCATAGCTCTTCTTGGGAACTTTCCATAAGATCTATTAAATTGGGGAATTCTCTAGCATTGATGATCCTAGGCTCAGGGGACTCTGTTGCATTCCAGCATTGAGTCTCATGCCCTCACAGCTTGGATGTTGAGAGGATACCTTGTCTTATCTGCTTTGGAAGCCAGAATCACTTCTGAAACAGATTCCACCAGAACGCCTTACAATTTTGAATAGAAGATGTTTTGCAGTCTGTTGTAACAGAAAGCCCCTAGATCCTTTTTCCTGTTGTTGGCCTCTGAGAGGCAGGATTGTGCATAAGATAGTGAGACATTTGAGCCTGGTAGTGTTAACAGCTCTAGATTGATCAAGAAGATCATGATACAGATTCCAAGTAGGTCCTCCCTTGACCCTGAGGTTGGTGCAAGTCTGATCATCATACAGGACATGGATCGCTTCTGTCTTTCAGCTTGGCTCTTGCAAGGGCACATTTGACAAGCAGAGGATATTCTCAGAGAGTTGTGGATATGTTGTTGCACTCCAGGAAGTCATTTACTATCTGGATGTTTAATCTAGGAAAGATGCAGTCTTGGGAGCCAGAGTTTTGACATCTGGGCTGTCATCCCATCCTATGTAGTTACTGCTTTGGTTCATCCCAAGCATCTGGACTGGTCTAATGGGATGTTAAGGAAGAATACATTAGGCCTTATCTGTTAATTTTCTTCTCTTGAATCCCTCCAGACCAATCCAGAATTGTCCCTGGTTGTGTATGTATGCTCTGTTATTTGCTTTTATATTAGAAAACTATAGTAGACTCTTGCTTAGGCTGTGTTCCAGCCAGGGCTGTGGCATTAATACACTACACCTTCGACCCTGACTCCTCTGTTTTTCTACTATCAAACCCCGACTTCGAATCCTACTATGTATAGTAGATCTAAGAGAAATTAGATTAATTACAGAAACATAGGATATTTCTTTATGTACAAAATTAGGACTAATAAACCACAAAATGTATTTATTTGAAGTTTGAACAAAGAACCTGAACAGAAAAACTGAACAAAAAACATGTATAAAATGATAAATTTACCATATATTGTAAATTTTTATTTTGAAGCTGGAGTCTGAGTCACTACATTTTTACCGACTCAGGCTCAACCCAGAAATGTTTCCAACTCCACACCCCTGGGTCTAGCAGTTTAGCATGTTGAAATAATATTTTTAATAATATGTTATAGATAAATGCATTCTTTCGTAAATTCTAAGATTTATTCTTTATTTGTTGAAGAGTTCTCTTAGTTCATTGACAGTGTTTCATGATGTTCTTTCTGCTTTGTTATGAAACATGAATGGGCTATGTCAACATTGCCACACAGCAGCTGCTAGTGCAGCGTTGTAAAAGGGGGAGTTAGTTGCATACCTATAACAGATGTTCTCCATGAATAGCAGAATCATTAACCACACATTTCCTAGCACCTCCCACTTTGTAGCTGGCACCTTAGTCTTAATCTGTGTAATACTGGAAGGGCCCTGTGCAGTGGTGGTAGATCAGGAAATACCATGCAGGTCATGTAGAGTCACTCTAGAATTTCCTACAGCTTTCTAGGAAATTCTGCTTGGTACTGTCAAATGACATTTCTCAGGCACCAATGTACAAAAGTCGCTGTAAAAAACCCATTGCTTTTTAGACCCCCGGTAAAAGTTACCGAGTTTGAAATAGCGAGTGATGCTCAAAAGAAATCTCGTGCAAATGAGCTGCTCACAATTACAGCAAGCAGTTTGATAGGTAAAGCGCATGTGTAGAACAGCCACTCACTAAACAGCGCATTTGTAGGACAGTCACTTGCTAAGTGTCGATACTGTGCACATGCCCATAACAACTTATGCTATGGATGCGCCTCCACAGCGTTCCACTGCTACACACAGTTTTCATATATACATATAAGCAATAAATCACCCAAGCCATTAAAGTTTCTTTTTGTGGGGTTCCCCCCCCCCCCCCCCCCCCCCCCCCACACACACACGCACATACACACACTGGGGTGTTTCTTGTTTATATGTATGTGTATGAAAGCGATGTATAGTTTTTTTTTTTTTCCCAAAACTACTGGTGCCGTGGGCGCACCTCCACCAGCGTGCATTTTTGTTCCAAGAAAATTTCTTCACAGTGCTATTAGTGCGGGACATACACATGTGCAAATACTAAATGACATCAGACTGCTCCACCGTGAAGCCACCATCGTGCTACGACAGCTCCTGACCTCCTGTAAAGATTTCCTCTTAAAGATAGGCACTCCTTTCTGTGCATTGCTTGGAATGTACATTTAAACATAGGCGCCGACTCCGTGGGTGCTGTGGGTGCTCGAGCACCCCCAATATTTCACCCACCAGAAGTTCGTTCACCCACCGGAAGTTTGTTCCCTCCCTATCTCCTCCAAGTTCCAGGCCCCCTCCCTCCGAATTTTAAAAATCATCTATTTTACCTCGTCGGGGTTAGGTAGGCAGCAGCAGTAAAAAGCATGCAGGCTCGGCTCGGTGCTTAGTTCCATTTTCCCTTCTCTCTCTCTCAGCTCTGGCCCTGCCCATGCGGAAACAGGAAATGAGGGACCAGAGCTGAGAGAGAGAGAAGGGAAAACGGAACTAAGCACCGAGCCGAGCCTGCATGCTTTTACCGCTGCTGCCGCCCTAACCCCGTCAAGGTAAGATGACTTTTAAAATTTGGAAGGAGGGACCCTGGAACTGGGAGGGAGGGGGGCCTGGAACTCGGAGGGAGGTGGGGGGGGGACAGGGGACAGAGAGGGAGGGGGAGAGGGGAGGGGGAATGCATCACCTATAAAAAAAAAAAAATTCAGCACCCCCAATCATTTTGAAAAGTTTGCTCCTATGCATTTAAGTACTAATCAGCTAGTTGTAATCTCTTTGGCTGCTAATGCAAACAGTATGAAACCATTCAGGACCCCTTTGTGCATTTCTCGCTGAATAAAGTGCACGCTAAACTGGATTTGAACCAGTCAAAATCGGACGTTCCAAGCACGGTAAGCTATCAGAGCCTCAGTTTGGTAGCGGATGATCCCATTGTTCATGGAGAGTGCCTGTTATAGGTAATCCACTTAAGGCTAGATTTACTAAAAGGTGCTACTAGATTACAGTGTATTATTTGCCATATTTCCTATTTTTTTGCAGTGTGACCTATTTACTTATAACATGCATTAGTGCATTCTAACACAGTAACATACTTTGGTAAATCTTGCCCTTTGTTTAACTGCCATATACATTGTTTTAGCTTTTCAGTACTTATCGTAACCTTCACCACTAATGTATAATTAATTTTCAACTAAATTAAGTGTAATAATTGGGTTCTCACTACTTTGTCTAACTTGTAAAATATTTGGTAAGTGGGGCTGTGTAAAACACATGTGTGTAAGTACATTAACTAAAATGCAGCATGTTTATTCTAGGTTTCGATCAGAAGCTTTTGCCTTGTACTAATAAGGCTGTTATGCCTTACTGTTTCCAGTTATTGTTAGCATGCTTTAAGGTAAGTATAAAGACTGAGGCATGTACAGAACTTGTGAGACTATAATAAATATAGATAAAACATTAAAAAAAGGTTTTGGTACTCAGAACAGTGAAGCATAACCAATGGTGGACAAGCTATCACTTTCCAATCATTGTACCTCCTATTATATCGACCCACAATGAGTTCCAATTTATGACCAAGCTGTGTTTCTTTTAGAATATCTTCACAATTAAATACAGTTTATCAACAACATCATTCATTACAACATTCACCTTAAAATACTGAGTGACAAAATATAAACTGTTCTTAGCTTTGAGTTATATTGCGCTGATTTCATAGGAGACATGCAAACTAGTGGTTAGGGTGGTGGACTTTGGTCCTGGAGAACTGAGGACCTGAGTTCAATTCCCACTTCAGGCACAGGCAGCTCCTTGTGACTCTGGGCAAGTCACATAACCCTCCATTGCCCCATGTAAGCCGCATTGAGCCTGCCATGAGTGGGAAAGCGCAGGGTACAAATGTAACAACAAAAAAAAAAACAGTCCACTACCAGATGAAATATCAAAAATTTGAAGTGAAGTGTTCAATTAGATTGCAGATTGAAACAACTAAAGAAGACTTTATCAAGTACAATTCATGCAGCAATATGCTGATCATATACAACAGATGGAAATATACTATTTCAAAATTCATCAACAAAAAAATTGCTAAATGTCAGTAGATTATACTAAAAGATTTGTATATCCTTGGATGGACAAATTCCAATGATCATGTTGAAATTGAAGTACTATTAAGAAAGTAGCATTTGCATTTATAAATTCATCCAGTGACTTATCATGTGATGAAATGTTATCTCATCAAACTTTAGATACAGTTAACGAGGAGGCTGCAAATCCAAGAAAAATAGCAGCTGCAACACCTTCTTTTTTTTTTTTTTTTTAACCTCCAGTGACCCCGGTTGTTATGCAGGCAACCTCAGTGCCCACTTTGTCTCAGTCGTCAGCGCTGGTAGCAGTATTTAATTTGTCTTCTAAACAACTTTCTGTTGAACAAGTGTCATTATTAACATTGGGATTACCATTTGTACCTACCATCAATATGACTCTCTTTCCACTCCAGTCTTTTTGCAGAAATTCTTTAGAAAACTGCGGTTGCAGAGGTGTTTTGGGGGGGGGGGGGGTTTCCCGTAATGGGAGTAATGAAATCAGCTTTTGAAAACACTGATGACTCATTTGTGGCCAAATATTGTTTGCCCTCTACTTTATATCCTCAGGTCTGGTTCATCCTGTTATTGATACTTTTCAACAAATGGTATTAAGGGATGTTTAAAAAAATGGAAGAGCAAAGTATGTTATTGTATCATAATCTTACTAGACAATGTGAAGCACTTCAGCAGTTGAAGCATGATAAAACAATAGCGATATTAAGGGCTGACAAAGGAAGGGGTGTGGTGGTATAGGATAGAGCTAAATATATAATGGAGGGTTTGAAACAACAGATAAACCATAATATTAGTGTTTAATTATCCTACAGCATATCAACAACAGGTTTATTCTATATTACGTAAGGCTAGTGAACAGGGTATTATTTCTAGTAAGGAATTTAAATAGCTATATAGATCTTACCCTGTTATTCCTTTATTTTATTCCTAAAATCCACAAAAGTTTGATACCCCACCCCCAAGGTACGCTTATTGGATCTTTATTTGAACCACTATCACAATATCTGGATTTTTATCTACAATTTCAGGTTTTCAAGATCCCCTCTTATGGCGGGGATTCATCCCATGTAATTCAATTATTAGAACAGTGTGCCACTGAGGAATTTCAGTCTATTGTTTTGGTCACCTTAAATGTGAAGGCATTATACACCAATATCCCACATAACATTAAGCAATATCTGACGTCTTTATCAATATCGTTTCCTCAGGCAAACATTTTTTATATGTGAAAATGATTTCATGTTTGAAGATAATTGTTATTTGCAAACTAAGAGATAGTTATGAGAACGACAGTGGCCCCTATGATTATATGCTTATATATGGTGACTTTGGAGGAAAAATATGTATATACAGTGGGGGAAATAAGTATTTGATCCCTTGCTGATTTTGTAAGTTTGCCCACTGACAAAGACATGAGCAGCCCATAATTGAAGGGTAGGTTATTGGTAACAGTGAGAGATAGCACATCACAAATTAAATCCGGAAAATCACATTGTGGAAAGTATATGAATTTATTTGCATTCTGCAGAGGGAAATAAGTATTTGATCCCCCACCAACCAGTAAGAGATCTGGCCCCTACAGACCAGGTAGATGCTCCAAATCAACTCGTTACCTGCATGACAGACAGCTGTCGGCAATGGTCACCTGTATGAAAGACACCTGTCCACAGACTCAGTGAATCAGTCAGACTCTAACCTCTACAAAATGGCCAAGAGCAAGGAGCTGTCTAAGGATGTCAGGGACAAGATCATACACCTGCACAAGGCTGGAATGGGCTACAAAACCATCAGTAAGACGCTGGGTGAGAAGGAGACAACTGTTGGTGCCATAGTAAGAAAATGGAAGAAGTACAAAATGACTGTCAATCGACAAAGATCTGGGGCTCCACGCAAAATCTCACCTCGTGGGGTATCCTTGATCATGAGGAAGGTTAGAAATCAGCCTACAAGGGGGGAACTTGTCAATGATCTCAAGGCAGCTGGGACCACTGTCACCACGAAAACCATTGGTAACACATTACGACATAACGGATTGCAATCCTGCAGTGCCCGCAAGGTCCCCCCGCTCCGGAAGGCACATGTGACGGCCCGTCTGAAGTTTGCCAGTGAACACCTGGATGATGCCGAGAGTGATTGGGAGAAGGTGCTGTGGTCAGATGAGACAAAAATTGAGCTCTTTGGCATGAACTCAACTCGCCGTGTTTGGAGGAAGAGAAATGCTGCCTATGACCCAAAGAACACCGTCCCCACTGTCAAGCATGGAGGTGGAAATGTTATGTTTTGGGGGTGTTTCTCTGCTAAGGGCACAGGACTACTTCACCGCATCAATGGGAGAATGAATGGGGCCATGTACCGTACAATTCTGAGTGACAACCTCCTTCCCTCCGCCAGGGCCTTAAAAATGGGTCGTGGCTGGGTCTTCCAGCACGACAATGACCCAAAACATACAGCCAAGGCAACAAAGGAGTGGCTCAGGAAGAAGCACATTAGGGCCATGGAGTGGCCTAGCCAGTCACCAGACCTTAATCCCATTGAAAACTTATGGAGGGAGCTGAAGCTGCGAGTTGCCAAGCGACAGCCCAGAACTCTTAATGATTTAGAGATGATCTGCAAAGAGGAGTGGACCAAAATTCCTCCTGACATGTGTGCAAACCTCATCATCAACTACAGAAGACGTCTGACCGCTGTGCTTGCCAACAAGGGTTTTGCCACCAAGTATTAGGTCTTGTTTGCCAGAGGGATTAAATACTTATTTCCCTCTGCAGAATGCAAATAAATTCATATACTTTCCACAATGTGATTTTCCGGATTTAATTTGTGATGTGCTATCTCTCACTGTTACCAATAACCTACCCTTCAATTATGGGCTGCTCATGTCTTTGTCAGTGGGCAAACTTACAAAATCAGCAAGGGATCAAATACTTATTTCCCCCACTGTACTTCTCAATATTTTTCACTGGTTCTGTTGTGCAGACGATTTAGTGATATTTTTTTCATCTGGTCAAGTGAATGGGACACAGGGCATTTTTAGATTATTTAAATGGATGTGATAAAAATATAATGTTTATATCTCAAATAGGAAATCAAGAAGCTGATTTTTTAGACGTCCATATCCAGTATGTAGAAATCATGTTTGTGACATCAATATACAGGAAACCTACAGATTGCGATACAATATAATACTCCATTATAAAAGTTTACATTCAAGAAAATTGAAAGATAGTATCCTTCAGGGTCAGTTTTTGAGACTAAAAAAAGCTCTGCAGCCAGCATAAGAATTCTAGTTATATGAATTTTAAACGAAGGGATTATCCTAACCAAGTCACTGAAAAGGCATTTAAGAGAGCATATAATACTCAGGCAGTATCTTTTTTATGAACTCCAAAAATAGTAAAAGATCTCAATGACATGGAACGTCTCCCATATTCTAGGCAAACTCAACAAATTAGTGACATAATATGTAAATATTGGCCTATTTTATAATTATTGCCGAATTATGAAAATTTACCCTATTTTTGCATATACTCATGGTAAGAATTTGGGAGAAATTATAATGAGTAACATCTCACCATGTATTACAAGTGGTCTGTCTGGTGGTCACTCATCTTGTAGCCACTGAGTATATTATCGATATTCTTTAACCACTCAGACTTTTATTAATCCAAAGACAGGGAAATTATTCTTATCGCGGACAAAGATTGACTGTAATTCTCACCAGGTCATTTATGCAATTCTATGTCCTTGCCAGCTACTTTATATTGGACAAACTAAACTAAAAAGTCAGGATTGCAGAGCTGGTTTGATGGATAACCTAAAGCTGACGTTTTAGGACTTGTTTATATGAAAGCTTGTGTGTTGGTATTTTTCATCCTTTGACAAGGGATTGAGTGGAGCCATTTTGGATTCCCATTCTATTGTCTCCATTCGTTTGATTTGCAGCACCTTTGAAGAAAGATTGGTAACTATAGAATTGTTTAAGTGCTGGATATTATATACTAATATGGAAAATGTATAAATGCAGCAGATTTACAGCAGTCAAACTATTTTTCATATGCTCACTTAATATGTTTATTGAATCTTCTGAAGACACATTAATTGAGAAACATGGCACCATGTTGAGATTCAAGAAGAGATTTGAGAAAAGTTGTGAGAACTATTGAAGATTGAGGATCAAAGTTGGATTACTCTAGCTTTGGGTATGAATTTTTAATGTTGGACTAAAGGCTCTGTTTACTAAACCGCGCTGTAGGCACGCTAAAAATTACACACTAACGCTAGATATACCCATATATTCCGATAGGTGTCTCTAGCGTTAGCGCGAGCTAAAAACGCTAGTGCACCTTAGTAAACAGGGCCCTAAGTTTTTTGAGCACATGACCACTTCACTTCAAATTTTTGATGTTTCATCTGGTAGTGGTGGACTGTTCACATGTCTCCTGTGAAATCACCAGAATGCAACTCGAAGCTAAGTACAGATTTATATTTTTTTCACTTTTTGAGGTGAATGTTGTGATAAATGAAGTTTTTGATAAACTGTATTTAGTTGTGAAGATATTCTAGAAGAAGCACAGTTTGGTCATAAATTGGAACTCGTGGATTGAGACAGTAGAAGGTGTGATGATTAGAAAGTGATAGCTGCACAGTTCTGAGCGTCAAAAAATGTTTTCAAAAAAATATTTGTTTATATTAATTATAGTCTCTTAAATTATTATAATATTATCATTCATTAGAGACTTATTTTAAATATCCCCAGTTTAGAGTTATGTACAGAACTTGGTCATACTAATTTCTTACTGTCCTTGTAGGCCAAAATGGTAAATATTCTAAAGAACAATACTGCTGAACATATAGATAGATATGGTTTAATGGGACAAAGTCAACATGCATTTGGCCAAGAGAGATATTCTCACTAAGCTGCTACATTTTTTGAAGACATGAATAAACGTGTGGATAAAAGTGAGCTAGTTGATCTAGGGCATTGATTCTCAAACCTGGTCCTGGAGGCACCCCAGCCAGTCATATTTTCAGGGTATCCACAATGAGTATTCCATCAGAGAGATTTGCATGCAGTGGAGGCAGTGCATGCAAATCTTTCTCATGAATATTCATTGTGGATATCCTGAAAACCTGACTGGCTGGAGTGCCTTTAGTACCAGGTTTGGGAACCACAGATATAAGGTATATAGATTTTCAGAATGCATTTGACAAAATGCCTCATGAGATACTACAGAGGAAATTGAAATGTCATGGGATATAATATTGACTGCCTGATACTGGAAAGATCATTACATACCAGAGAAGCAGAATGTGGTGAGAACTGTATATCATGCAGTTGGGGCCTTCAGGGGATTTAGTGAATCCCCAGCCCTGCTGTTACAATACTGCCTGACGTTTCCCCTCATTATTTAAGAGACTGAAACACTTTGTTTGAACTGGAGAGCAGGCATCAGGTGTGAAATAGCTCCCCTAGCCTACACATGAGTCTCAGCTGCAGCTTTTATGCCTCGTTGGTAGTTCTGTAATTGCTGGTGTGATATCTCTGTTAGCAGTTTATGTGCCTTTTTTCATCTGACCAACAAGGCTTTCTTTTCATCAGATAATACTAGACCCCTGATGCAGGCCTTTACGGCCGAAACACGTCACGGGTCATTTGTGCAGATTTGAATAAAGCCCTTGTTCAGGAAGATACTCATTGTGAGAGGACTTTGTTTTGGATCCACTGTTTGTTTGTTTGCTTGTCTTTGTTCTCCTGTGGAGAGATCACCTTCTGTGGGTATTTGCTTTTATGCCTGCCCATGATGCATCCTTGAGTGTTGTGTGCAGGTGAGGGGGAGCTATTTCCCACCTTTTCTGATGCCTGCTCTGTGATGCTGCATTGCTGATTACTACTACCACTTATTTATTTTTTATTTTTTCTTATACTTTTATTTATGCATTTTCAGTATTACATTCATATTCATACAAATGTAAGAAATTAAGAATATTACAATAAATGATATTTAAATTACTAAAATTAAAGAAAAATTTTATCTTCTACATTGACCACACTTTTGGAGGCAAAATATAGGAAATTTTTTAATTAAAAAGAAAGAAAAAAGAATATAATATCAGAGAGGGGAGCACAATATACTCGCTAGCGGTATTAACAGCATAGGGTCCTGAGTGAAGATTTAGGTAGGAACACCATCCTTTTCTTTAGATATTATGTATTCCTACATTTTCTTTGGATCAAGAAATATATAATTTACATTATTAATGGATACAAGACACCTGCAAGGATATTTTAACAAATATGTACCACCTAAGGCGAGTATTCTAGGTTTTAAAGCCATGAACTCTTGTCTTCTTTTTTGTGTGTCTTTGTTTAAATCAGGAACTATTTGAATCCTTTCACCAAAGAACGTAGCATTCATATGTCTGAAATATAATCGAAAAATATTGTTCCTGTCTGGTTCAAATGCAAATGATACTAGGAGAGTTGTTCTCTGTGTTACCACTTCTAATGAGCTTTCCAAGAATTAAGTTCAGGTTGAGGTTCCAAGGCCCGAGTTTTAATCCCAGTTATATACTGAGCTCTCACGATAGGTGGAAAACCTTCTGTCGGAACCAATAAAACTTCTCCAAAATACTTCTTTAACATATCAATTGCAGGAATTAAAGGTGCTTTTGGAAAGTTTAGAAATCTTAAATTGTTCCTCTTCCCTTGGTTATCAAGATATTCCAGTTTCCTAACCAGAATATCCCTGTCCTTAATCACTGATCCTGTTAAGCCTTGTGCAGTCTTAATATCTCCACTTAATTGATCTATTTTATTTTCATTTACTTGAACTCTGCCAGACAAGAGCTCCTGAGATTGTTTTAATTCAGAGAAATCTTCTTTAATAGATTTTGTTACTTGAATAAGGGTTGTGTTCATACCTTGAATAGCATCCCACAGGCTTTCCATTGTTATCACTGCTGGCTTTTTAAATACCCCAGTTTCCAACGGTGCAGTTCCCAGCTTAGAAAGAGAAGTGAGGTTATCTACCTTCACATTTCCCTTTGATGGCATTTCTGGGGTTGATGTGGCAGCAGGACCTCCTCTTGCTGCTTGAAGGCTTGACTCCTTGGTCAGCGTCTCTTGCTGCAACACTGCTGCCAACGAACTGCATCCGGGTCTCGGAGGAGCTGAGAGCATGGGCGGACTCAGCGAAGCAGCTTCTATTCTTTGATCCAGCTGACTACCATCGGACCCAGCCAACGCAGTCTTCTGCTTCTGGACTCCAAATTCTTCCAGCGTCGGTTGTCGGGGAGGGGGATTTTCAGGCTTAGAGGAGGTCTGTATCCCAATCTTCCCTTCCCTCTTCCCCATTATATATCTGGGGTTTAAGGGTTGCTTCCTCAAAAAAAAGTTTGCTGGAGGTCTGGAGCTCACAAACTCGCAACCTCTCTGGACGCCATCTTGCCTCTACCACTTATCATTTCAATAGCGCTACAAGACATACACAGTGCTGTACACTGATTAAGGAAATGAGCTGGGAGCCCTGCACGGACCATCACAGTTCTGTGTTTTTTTTTCCTGCCCCAGCATCTCTTATCTAGCACTGAGCCCACTGCAGCTCCCTTCCTTGGTCCTGTGACTGCACTGCTGACTCTGTCTATTGGAGTCCCTCTATGCTTTAGTGTTATAGTCTGTCTTCTTGAATCAAGTTATCTTCATCATTATCATCACATGGTTGGAGGAGAAGGATCCTGAGGCATTATCACTGCTGAGAAGCAGAGAGAAGGGAGTTTTAGCAAGCAAGAGCATAAAGAGAGAAGAAATTGGTGCAGTGGGACACAGACGTGAGTGTGGTGTTGGGTCTTGGAATGATGAGGAGTAGGGGAGAGAAGCGAGGGGAAAAGTAGAGGCAGGACTGGTTTGGAGGGGGGGGATTTCAAAGTGGCAAGAGGGTCAGGGGGATGGGGAGGGGCAGGATGGAAAGAGAGAGGAAATTGGGTAAAAGGAGTAGAAGAGAGGAAGACGACGGGGTGGTTAAAAGATGAGAGAAGTTTGGGGCACAAGAAGGAAAGAACAATGGGGCAGAAATGAGAGTGTGAGATTCAGTGGCGTACCATGGATCTCCAGCACGTGGGACCAATCTTTATATTTATGCACCCTGCCAACACAGAACACATCACATAGGCCCCTTGCTTTTATTTTTGATCTTCCAGCTCCAACGGTTCCACTCAGGCTAGCACCTGGGGATCCTTCCTCCTCTGCTATGAGTACACCACTGGTGGGGATGGGGGTCAGGATGGGAGAGTATGGCAACAGGAGGGGAAAAGAAGGTCCACAAAGCTACATCATATGTCTTCAAAATATTCAAAGTTTTGTTGGAGAGCTCATGGTGGAGTGGGCTCATATATTCACATATGGTGGACTTGTCCTCTCATTTAGCCTTGTGGGCTGAGTGGTGTCGAACTTTCTCAGAGATTCTCCATGTACACTTACCATTAGATCCAAAGATTTTCTGCTCCATTGTCTCCCTTCAAGAATGTCCTTTAAACCTGTCTCAGGTATTACTGCTCTGTTTGGCTATCCTTAGAAGGGAGATAGCAAAACTTTGGAGAACGAGCATGTTGCTCTCTTTAGGTTAAGCCTAACTTGTGGCAGGCCTACTACATGAGTTATCTTATAGCCCTAAAGCATGGGTGTCAAGACAAGTTTTAAAAGACTTTGTTATCTTTTGTGGGCTGGTACGTCCAAACAGGTATCTTGAAGAAGATTGGATGTTTTTGTTCTTTTATATGTAAGGATCTGCTTGGGCGAGTTTTTCTACATCGTTTAATTTATGTAGTAACTTCAGAATTTGAAATGTTTTCTATGGGGCAAACTTTTGTAGCAGCCTAGGGGATTTATATACCTGTTTTCTGGTATATTTGATATTGAACCGCTTGAGTTTATATACCTTTTTGAAAATCTCAATTAAAATAAAATAAAAAAGGTAGTGGGGAGGGTAAGAGGTGAGTGGAAAGAAAGAGGAAGACATCAGGGAGAGGAGAATGTGAAGTGAAGGGATGGGAGACCAAATAGGAGGGAGCACAAGCGATAAGAAAGAAAGGAAGTAGGTGTTAGACACAGTATTCAGGATAAAGAGAAATGGTAAGAGATATGGGTAGTATGCTTGTGCCCCAGTTTCTCCCTGAGGCTCGTTCCTTGTCTGTGCAGATAACTTTGATGCTGGCACCTCAAAGAGTGTCAACATCGATGCATATGGTACCACTCTCGATGTCGGGGGAGGAAGCTTTCCCGGACAGTAGGGCTGTACCTCGGCATTCATCAGGGCGTGAACATAGTTCCACTCAGCCAAGGCGGACACACTCGCACAGCCCGCTGTGAGTATGATGAGTCTGATTGGGACTGTTCATGGGACTCAGACCCACATTACTTCTTAGAGGAGTCTTAATGGCATTCCTTCTGATCCCTTCCCACCAACCCTCCATTGCCCCTAGTATAAAATAAGTACCTGAATATATGTAAACCGCTTTGAATGTAGTTGCAAAAACCTCAGAAAGGCAGTATATCAAGTCCCATTTCCCCTTTCCCTTTCACTAATAATGTGGTAAGGATATGTATGTGTTTTGGGAATTGCATTAACCTGAGCTGTATAATGTTTAAGGAAATGTGCTCAGAACATAAGGGCTAGAGTGTTATTCTCAGGTACAAATAGTTTTATTTATAATACAGGTAATGGAATCATTTTAGAAGGCAGTTTAGGGATTTTACACAAGGAAAATGTGCCACGAGATAAATATTGTTAGCAAGGTAGAATGATTAATTATGCTAGATTAATACTAACTCACTTTGATTGAGGCTCAGATTAATTCTTTCTGCTGCTGGTTGGAGTGATGGAGGAGCTTTGATGGTGATCCTTGCTTGAAAATAAGTCTTTTTGCAGATTTGCAATCTTCTTGTGTGTGTGTGTGTGTGTGTGTGTGTGTGTGTGTGTGTGTGTGTGTGTGTGTGTAGCTGATGGCAGCACATGTGACCAGCATGGAAAATGTACAGGTGGATTTTCTGAGTCGCAGTCTCTTGGATCCCAGTGAGCGAAGCCTCAATCAGGAAGCCTTTGCCATAGTAGTGCTCTGGTGCTAGATCTAATGGTAGCAGCGTGGAATGCAAAGCTCTCGAGTTCTTCAGTCACAGGAAGGACAGCCAGGTGGAAGGAATAGATGCCTTGGCCAAGGACCATATTCCTGTATGTGTTTCTGCCTTGGCCTTTGCTGTGCAGAACAATTCAGTGGATAGAAAAGCATGGAGACCCAGTGGTACTGGTGGGCCCCGATTGCCCTTGGAGACTGAGAGATCTGATTCACCTGGCAATGGGGGCTCCAGTTCAGCTTCTGGTATTGGACAGCTTGTTGTGGTAAGGGCCTATGAAGAAGCAAAATCCATCTCCTCCATGCTTAGCACTAGAAAGAGGTCCACTTCCTTGGCATATGTTCATGTCTAGAGAATCTTTGAAGCATGGTACTGGGTTAAGCAGAAGGTGCCCTTGTGGGTAACAGTTCTGGATATTTTGAATTTTTTGCAGGAAGGTTTGGATAAAGGTTTAGCCATATCCTCCCTTAAGATGCAGATCATGGCCTTAGCTTGCTATTGGGGTCCTGCTCTAACTGCTGGCTCTGAATCCAGATGTTTGTTTTCTGAGTTGAGGGCTAAACTTATTAGGCCACCAAGGCATATGGTAGTTTCTCCTTGGGATTTAAACCACATCTTGTTAGCCCTGATTGGGTTGCCCTTAGATCCAATCTCAGTGGTGAACTTGAAGGATGTGATGTTGAAGATGATTTTCCTAGTGGTGATCTGCTCGGCAAGGTGAATTTCTGAGTCGCAAGCCCTGTTGTGCAGGGAACTGTTCCTGGTATTTCACAGGGAAAAGGTAGTCATCCAGACAGTTCCTTCCTTCATGCCTAAAGTGATATCTCCTTTCCAGGTGAGCCAAGCGGTGGTGTTACCAGTTTGGGGAGATGGCTAAGGTGATGTGGAGCAGAAGTCTCTCCATCATCTGGAGATCCGTTGAATCCTTCAAGAGTAACTCAGGAGAGCAGAAGGTTTTCATAGTTCGGATAGGCTTATTGTTCTCTTTGGAGGCCAACAAAATGGGGAAGCGGTGTCTAAAGCTTCCAGTGCGAGATGGTTGAAGGGAAGCTATTGCCTCAGCATATTTCTTCAGTGGGTGTCAAGTTCTGGCAGTGCTTATGGTGCACTCTACTAAGGGGATGGGCAGCCACCTGGGTAGAGTGTGGCCTGTTACCGCCTCTGGACTTCTGTAGGTCAGCTATCAAGCCTCATTACATTCCTTTCTGTAACAACATTGTCTGGATATCCAGGCAAGACAAGATGCTAGTTTTGGACAGTGAGTTTTGTCCGTGGACTTAGTGGCCCCTTCCTCATTAAGCTTACTTTCTGGTACTTCCCACTCATCTGAACTGGTCTAGAGGAATGCTAATAAAGGAGAAATTAGTTCTTACCTGCTAATTTTTCTTTTAGTTCCTCCATACCAGTTCAGAGCCCACCTAGGATTTCAGCTGCGGAAGGGGAATTCCATTCCAAAGTGTAGGTAGAAAAGCAGCAGTGTGCAAAAAAATAAAAAGAACAACTGGAAATGGTACAGCGAGATCTCTCTTCCCTGTTTTCCCTATATTTCTTATTGTTAGTTATTTAAAAAAGACTTGAGGGACATACTCATTTAGGTTTGTCATCAAAATACTGGCTGGCACTAGGCTGTATTGAGGCTCGTGTTACTCGGTCTCCATCTGCTGGTAGGAGTGCATAAGCCATTCATCAAAACTGGTCTGGAGGAACTAGAGGAAAGAAGATTAGCAGGTGAGATCTAATTTCTACTTCATGTGGAATTTAAGGGAGACTTCATAGAACAAATAAGTACAATTTTTATTTAATTTTATTTACCGATTTGTACACGTTGATTTTTGCAGTTGTTTTTTGATTGTGGGCTTTATATGTGTGTGCCATGATTGGATTTAATAGTCGCCAGCAAGATAGTGATGAAATTTTTCTGAACATATATACTAAAATATAATTTTTGCATTTTTGAGTTTTGAAATTAAAAGGGGCCCTTTTACTAAAGTGCGTTAAGCAATTAATGAACAGTTAAGGCTCAAGCAGGCTACTGTGCATCTGCGTTAAAGGGTTTTGCAGTAGTTTGCCTTTTTCCTTGTTTTAAACCACGTTACTGAAATTTTCTGAATTTGTCAGGGGGTGTGTTAGTGTTAGCCAGCTAGTGTGTTACACTTATTGCGCACTAACCTGCTAATGCACAGTAACATTTAGGAGGTGGTAAGCACTCGTACATTAACTGTGTCCAGTACCGTACACTAATTGCCACTTTATCGTGGGACCATTATTAGAAAAATTTGCAACTACTGTGTGGTATATTCTTGTGTAAACCACAGTAACTACAGATTTTACCATGGTGTAGTAAAAGGACCCAAAAGTGATTACATTTACTTTTTTGTTTTTCCAAAGTCTGTATTTTTGTTAAATATTTTGTGTCTCTGGCTGGGTGTGTCCCATGAACTGGGTTGGGAACATCTGACTTTCGGGAATGCCTTTGCTTATCCCTGGACATAACCAGCATTGAATCTCTCTGCTCTTTGGGATCCTGCCAGGTTCTTTTGTCCTAGGTTAACCCTTGTTGGAAACAGGATATTGGGCTTGATGGGACCTTTGCTGACCCAGTGTGGCATGAGTCGCCAGATTTTGAATGCCTTTCTGCACATTGTTGGGTTATCTTAGAATGGCTTCAGTTTGTGGTGGCTGTCTTGGTATAATATATATTATCAGCCTTTCAAAATGAAACATTACAGTTCTGACGTGTGGCAGCTAGTGTGCTAAAATCTTTGATTGTAGTTCTGAAAAAGTATGAAATATAGTGTTCAGATCTATTTGTGTTTTATAATGTAATTTAGAACTTGTGTGTATACAGCCAAACCACACCTCCCCCCCTCCACCCCCCCATTAATGAATTACCAGTTTCCTGATTTTCAAACAATCATGGACTATTTTCCAACAGCTGAGAGCATTCACAGACAACAGGGATGACATGGCACTTGGTCACGTGATAGTACTGCTTCAACATGAATGGCCAAGGGGAGAGAACTTGTTTCTGAAAGCTGTCAACAAAATCTGTCAGCAGGGGAACTTCCAGTATGAGAATTTTTTCAACTATGTTACAAGTATCCTTTTCTGTATGGGTACTAGGAATGAATCAAGGTAAACTAAACATGCAAAAACTAATATTAAGGACCTGATTTATCAATGATTTTTTCCCAAGGACACAGAATGTGAGAAAAGGTTCAGAGAATTAGATCCTAAATTTGTCTGCTGGTAAGTTTAAATGTCAAAATGGTAGCATGTGTCCAGCATAATCCGCCTGAGGCGGAGAACTCGAATATCCCACGGAAGAACACAAGGTATGAGAAAGAGTGGGATATTTGACCAAGGAAACCAAAGACTGGAGAGATGAATTCTTCAAAAGCAAACGTTCATTTCATAAAAAGACTCGACACAAATGCTATGTTTCGGCCGCTAGGCCTGCATCAGGAGTCTACAAAAAAAACACATATATATATATATTTATTTATTTGTTACATTTGTATCCCACATTTTCCCACCTATTTGCAGGCTCAATGTGGCTTACATAGTACCGTAAAGGCGTTTGCCAAGGCCAGTAGAGAAACAAATACATGGTGATGATGTGGTCGATTAAGGTTCAGGCACAATGAGGATTGAAGAGAAGAGAGGTTATATAGTGTCCATTACGAGCTTTGGTTTTGCTGTGTTGCAGAGTTTAGGCATTTATGTTGGGTCAGTAGGGTATGCCTTTTTGAACAGGTTGGTTTTTAGTGATTTCCTGAAGTTTAGATGGTCATAGGTTGTTTTCACAGCTTTTGGCAGTGAGTTCCATAGTTGTGTGCTTATATAGGAGAAGCTGGATGCGTAGGTTGCTTTGTATTTGAGTCCTTTGCAGTTTGGGTAGTGGAGGTTTAGATATGTTCGTGATGATCTGGTTGTGTTTCTGGTTGGTAGATCTATGAGGTCTGTGTTAGCCTGGGACTTCGCCGTAGATAATTTTGTGGACCAAGGTGCAGATTTTGAAGGTAATATGTTCTTTGATTGGGAGCCAGTGTAGTTTTTCTCGGAGGGGTTTGGCACTTTCGAATCGTGTTTTACCAAATATCAGCCTGGCTGCTGTGTTTTGAGCGGTCTGAAGTTTCTTTGTGAGTTGTTCTTTACATCCCGCATAGATTCTGTTGCAATAGTCTGCATGGCTTAGTACCATTGATTGTATTAGGTTACAGAATATTTCCCTCGGGAAGAAAGGTTTTACGTGTTTAAGTTTCCATATATATAATGTGAAAAACAATGACAACAATATATATATACAATGACAAAGAGGATAAAACTGAACAGGGATATTAAAACATTAACAGATGTATTTTAACATAAAATAAAAAACACAAATATCTGAAAAAAATACATATAAAATATGTATAAAAAGTATATATATTAGGAATGACAAAAAATATATATACATAGATATCTCTCATGGCAATATTTGTGTACATGAATAAAGGTATATACTTCCAAAAACATAATTAAAATATATGAGACAATATATATACATACACATATGCATAATATCATGATACGAGTATATTAAAAAAAGAAGTTGATTTTGAACTGCAGACCTTGATCCCTAAAGGCTTAAACAATGAGATTGACTTCCGTTCTTTTCTTTAAGCATTAGTATCTCATGATTCAGTTATATCACTCAACCCTGGTGGCTTCTGATTTATACACTTTTTATGTAACAAGTTGTCATTTTGCATGTATAGTGCAAATTTGTTCTCACGATTTGCATATCCCATTGCCTATATAATCATGCGGGGTTAAGCATAAGTCAAAATACATGCATACTACCTCACTCTTTATATTTTATTTTTTTAATTTTTTTAAATTTTTTTATTTTTTTTCATCACAATTTTGCGTTTTCATCTCCATGTTGACGAAGACAATACACCCAGCATAGTTCAAATATGCTTCTGCACTTTAACACATTCTTGAGACACTCAATATATAATTTTTAATTTTTATTTTCATATTTTTATTTCTGCACATTCATTATCTTTCCCAGTTCTACTTAAAATTATCATCTGATATCTATTCTAGTAAAGTACCAACACACTTTTTATTAATTTACCCTTTTTTTATTTCATCATTTTTTTTATTATTCATCTTTTGCTTATTCTTTTTTACTTTATTAATATTTTTTCGGTTTTTTTAAGTTTCAATTTTTTTTTAATTCTTTAATTTTCTCCACCTCCCTTTTTACCCCCTTTCCCCCCTTCTTTTCCTTTCCTCCCCTCCCCTTTCCCCCCACACACACCCTCCCTTTTCTTTTCCTTTTTTTTTTCTCTTTGTTTCTCACTCCTCTTTTCCCTTTCCCCCTTCCCCCTCCCCCTCTTCTTCTTCATTACCTGTCCATACCAACCATCAGCAAGCTATTCTCTCTTTCGTAGAAATATTGCACCATCTGAACCTTACAGTTACATCATAACTCCAGTCGTGGCATCCGACTTTCAAATAATTCCCCAGGTTCTTCAATGACATACAGGAAACTCTTTGTATCCCACATTTTAACTTAAAACCTACATTTCACTATATTTTAAATTCTTATTTCTGTTTTTCATCTTTACTTTCATTTTCATTTACCATCTAACATCATTTCCTACTAATTTGGCGCCTTTTAAGGGACCATCTGTGCAAACGTCTCTCCTTTCGCTTAAGCTGGAAACTATACCTGTCGGCAAGCAAGTCTTTTTTCGCTCTGTTTTCCATCACTTTGCCTAGACTCCACAAGTCCATATACATCATGTTTAAAAACAAAACAACTCCTTACAGACCGTGGGTTCACTCACTGTTTAAATGTTAATATTTTTGCAGACCGACTTTTTTGACTTCATATATAACCATTCCATATTCTTCAACATCCGCACATCAGATGCTCTCCGTCTATTGAGGTTAGTACCTGTTCAGAATGTTAACAAGCATTACTTTTCATACTTCATGTACCATAACTGTTTATTTAAGTCATTCACACATCTTTTTCCAATAATTTTCTAATAATTGTTTAGAATATTAGGCATAGCCTGGTGTGGCTAACTTGTCATTTTACCTTTTCATAAATATACACACGACTTTGATATAATGTACCCTCACTACTAAATATGTTTGTGCAGCACTGCGTATGCCTTGTAGCGCTATAGAAATGCTAACTAGTAGTAGTAGTAGTAGTTTAATCCTTTAAGACTGAGATTGTTTTCCATTGTTTTTCTTCTTCCCCTCCTCCCTCTTCCCCCCCTTTTTGTATTTCTTTTCCCTCCCCCCTTCCTTCCTTTCCTTTTTTCTCCTTTTCCCCCTCCTCCTTCTTCCTCCCCCCTTTTCCTCTTTGCCCCCCTTCCCCCCTTTTTTCCCTCGCTTCTGTTTCCCCCTCCCCTTTCTTTTTCCCTCCCTTCTGTTTCCCCCTCCCCTTCCCCCCCTTCTGTTCTTTTTGTTTTCTTCCTTTTTCTTTTTTTCTTCTTTTTCTTTTCATTTTAATTTTTAATCTTTACATTTTCATTTTTAATCTTTAATTTTTTTTTTACTTTTTTTGCTATTTTTATTTTTTATTTATTTTTATTATTTTTTCACCATCATCATTATTTAGTATCACATGATATTACCATTATTAATCACATACCATTCTGTTAGTACATTCTTCATACAAAACATTTGGTGTTGGATTAAGATAGATGTTTTTTGCCTCTTTATATTCCCATTTTCTATATATGGATCCAAATGATATCTATAAGGCACACTTGTGTCATTATGGCTTTTTATCATTCATTTTGTATGGACCAGATGATTTGCATAAAGCATATAATCTTGCTATACTTCTTATTATTATATAATTTTTATTCTTTTATTACCTTCTTTTTTAATATACTCGTATCATGATATTAGGCATATGGGTATGTATATATATTGTCTCATATATTTTAATTATGTTTTTGGAAGTATATACCTTTATTCATGTACACAAATATTGCCATGAGAGATATCTGTGTATATATATTTTTTGTCATTCCTAATATACATATACTTTTTTATACATATTTTATATGTATTTTTTCAGATATTTGTCTTTTTATTTTATGTTAAAATACATTTGTTAATGTTTTAATATCCCTGTTCAGTTTTATCCTCTTTGTCATTGTATATATATATTGTCATTGTTTTTCACATCATATATATATATATATGTGTGTGTGCGTTTTTTTTTTTTGTAGACTCCTGATGCAGGCCTAGCGGCCGAAACACAGCGTTTGTGTCGAGTCTTTTTATGAAATAAACGTTTGCTTTTGAAGAATTCATCTCTCCAGTCTTTGGTTTCCGTGGTCAAACATCCCACTCTTTCTCATACCAAAATGGTAGCATGTAGCATATTTAGCTGTAATTTATGGATTTTACCAAAATTTTGGTTTTTCATTTGCTTGTAGTGTTTTACACCTAATTATTAAGAAAGGTTATGGAATAATTAGAAAGGGAAGAGAATTGTTGCTTTATATACAGTAAGGCTGTACATTTCACTTCAAATTAATGGAAGGCATATTTAAACATGTTTAAAGTAGGGCAGCAGTCTATTGAGGAGGCATGGGGGAATTAGGGGGCCATTCGTTTCCTCTTCCTTCCTCCCCCCCCCCCCCACCACATTAGGTGTCATACCTTTCCTGGTGGGGATGCTGAAGCCCCACCAGTAGAAGAAATCCAGTGCCAAAACCGCCCTCTTCCTGCTTATACTGCCTCAGGAGCAAGGAATTCAACGGGGTTCCTCCAGCTGCTGATACTGGCACTCCCTGAGCATGCTGAGTTCATTCATGAACTTAATATGCTTGGGGAGTGCAAGCGTAGGTGGCTGGAGGCATGCTTCTGAATTCCTCACTCCTGAGGCAGTAAGAGAAGGGAAGGGGGTGACTCAGGCAGCAGATTTCTTTGGCTACCAGGGCTTCAGCTACCCCTCCAGCCATTGAACATGTACCCAAGGTGGAGGGGCCCATGTCTCCCGCAGCTGTGCCATTGATTAAAGGCCCAGTATCTTCCTTTTTCCCATCTCCATGTCCAACTCTCTCTCTCCCTTCCTCCCCTCTACCCCCAGGTCCGTTATATCTCTCCCAAACTTCCCCCCTCAAGTCTACCTCTTTTTCTTCCCTCCACCCCAAGTCCACTATCTATCTCTCTCTCTCCCCTCCTTCCCTCTGAGCCCAACATATCTCCCTTTCTCTTCTCTCTCCACTTCCCTCCGTCCTCCTCTCCCTTAGTTTAGCATTTCTCTGTATTCCGCCCCCCCCCCCCCCAATGGACAGTCCAGCATCTCTCTCTTCCCTTCTGGCCCTGCCCGCACTCCCACCCCACATGGTGGCCACAGTTCTCTCCCAATTCCCTCTCCCTTCCCTCCCCCCTCCCACCGTGCCCGATGATCTCTCTCAATTCCCTCTCCCTCCCCTCCCCAGTGGCGTACCAAGGTGGGGGCGGTCCGCCCCAGGTGCACGCCGTTGGGGGGGTGCCGCGCGCCCAGGTTACTTCCTGTTCTGGGGCAGAGGGAGCATGGAACGAGCGAAGCAGACAGGCGTGCGGCACCCCCCTCCCCCAGCAGGTAAAAATGCACCCGGGGGGGTGTCCTTTCGCCGGGGGGAGGTGGCCTTTCGCCAGGGGTGGGGGGGTCGCACTGCACCCGGGGGGGGGGCATCGGCGATCCGCCCCGGGTGTCAGCCACCCTAGGAACACTACTGCCCCTCCCCCCCACCGTGCCCGATGATCTCTCTCAATTCCCTCCCTCTTCCTGTCCCCACAATGCCCCGAAGATCTCTCTCCCCTCCCCCCACAGTGCCAGAGGATCTCTCTCCCCTCTCCACATGGTGCTTGTGGTTCTCTCTCAATTCCCTCCCCCCTCCACACAGTGCCCATGGTTCTCTTCCCTCCACACGGTGCCCATGGCTGTCTCTCAGTTCCCCCCCCCCCCCCCCCACATGGTGCCTGTGATTCTCTCTCAGCCCCCCCCCCCAGCATCTCTCCCTCCCCTTTTCACCCTGCTTGCTGTTCTCTCTCAGCTGACTTCCTCCCACCCCGCATCATGCTCACAGTTCTCTCTCAATTCTCTCTCCCTACCCCTCCAGGGTGCCTGTGATTCTCTCTCAATTGCCTCTTCCTTAGACCACAAAATAGGGAGAGTAAAACAAGCCAAGGAGATCAATTAAACAACAGTAAACAGAAAAAACGTGGTATTAACCTGATTATCCCCAGTTATTATTTATCTGAATCATTATTCCACATTGATGTTCTGGTTGGCTTCTTCAAACCCAAAATGGTGTATATTCAATTTATTTTGTTGGAAACATACTTATTGTCCAATATTAGTAGAAATAATACACCTAATTTCATTTTTTCTCTTTTAAAACCAGAAATTATTTAACAATGCGAACACTTGAGTCTCTAATCCAATTCCCACTGATTAAGGTAATCCCATGTTTTACAGGCTTCACTCCTTTTGAATTAATATTACTAAGTAATAATTTATATTACTAAGAGGAATCATTACAAAGGAAAATAACAAAATTTGCAGGAAATATTTCTGAGGAAATCTTTAGGAGTCATACCCGGAACTCTGGGAAAACAACAATCTCAATCATCTGTAATAATATTCATTTTGTTCAAATTTCTGGGCTGTTATCATTTTCAAAATCTTAACTGTTTCCTACTCCTGTAGAACTTCATTTGCTGTATCAATTTTTCTTTCTCAAAGGGTTCGATTAACTTATTCATGTAACTCACTAATAAGATTATATCTGATCAAAGTTATTTACTACCACCATTAGGTCCTGGAGCGCTTTCCAGATGATATTTAAAGTAACTTCCACGGGAGCCAAAAACTCCAAGCTGATAGCTCTTACGGGTTTAGGAGTTGCACCGCCAACTCAGGTTCAGCTGTAAACAACTTCCATTTCAGTATGGACTTCTAACTCACTCCTCCACTCCTTTGGACATGGTAGTTAAATGATTCGGGAGCAATGAAGTTGTTTCCAGGTCCAAGAGCGTCGACGCTCCGCCGGCGCTAATCAATGCAGTGCCTTTTTAAACAGCAAGTCTTCTGCCCTGCAGGCCAACGGCAGCCGTACTCAAATGATAATAGACCAGAAATTTGAACAAAATGAATATTATTACAGATGATTAATATTGAGATTGTTGTTTTCCCAGAGTTCCGGGTATGACTCCTAAAGATTTCCTCAGAAATATTTCCTGAAAATTTTGTTATTTTCCTTTGTAATGATTCCTCTTAGTACTCTACAATTTTTAGATTAAGCTACTCACCTTTTGGTGATTAGAACCACATGTATGTGGTTTTTGCTTACACAAAATATGAACCACGGAGAAGTTCTATGATCGAGAAGCTTGTCCACCCTTAGAGACATAAATCACTTTGGTGTAGTCTCGCTTGGGTGAGTTTATACTCTGAGAACTTTCCATCTCCACAAAAATTTATTTATTAAGATCGAGAGTGTCGGGTTGGCTTTTTTTTTTCTATCTATATTTTACTCCATTCTATGATTCTCTGTTTTTTTTGGATATTTGATATTGTGATTTCTACCAGGGATTGATTCTGGGATCGTTATTTTTGAATAGTTTATCTATGCAGCTGCATCTTTCTGGCTTTGGCCACCATCTTATCACATTGTTTCACTATCTTGAGATCCCCAGACACCATCATCTTGAGGCTTTCTTCTGTTCTGTGCGCATTGGCCTTTCTTCTCCTGTCATATACAGCTCCTTTGCATTTTTGCATCCAAAATTCTTTGTATTATGGGTATGGTTTATTAGACTTGATAGCACCTTTTAGGAATAAGACACAGCAAATCTGTTTACAAAATTACAATTAATAGAAAGGAACGCCATTGATAAAATTGAAAGCTCAGCAAACAAAGCAAAAATTTAGTATAGTCAAATTAAAACAATGCAGGTCTATTTAGACAAGATAAAATATTGTTAGTAGACGTTGGGCTCTAACTGGGCACAGACCACAACCACAAACCTCTCTTTCCCCAAATTCCAGGGAAAGAACAAAGGTCTTAAGTGGTTTCTTAAAGCAAAGTTATGTACCTCAAGAGACTGGAAGAACATTCCGGAGCTGAGGAGCAATGCAATAAGAAACTCCTTGGCAGGTGAAATTCAGTCAGGCTCTGAAAATTGGGGGCATAGTGAGGAATCGTGTAAGGATCAAAAAACCAAGCACGAATATGAGGAGTAATAAGTGAAGCCAAATATAGAGGATTGCCAGTGTGTAACGTGTTATGCATTAAAGTTAAGATTTTTAACTGGGTTCTAAATTTAATTGGTAATCGATGATGACATATCTTGGAAAGCAGCTGTTATTCGACCTGTTTTAAAGAAACCCAGTCTCAACTCCACTTCTGTCTCAAACTACAGACCAGCTTCCAATCCTTTCAAAATTGGCAGAGTATGTTGTCCTTGAATAACTTTCCCAACATATTGAATCTTCCTATTGCCTACACCCTTTTCGGTTCGGATTCTGCTGAGGTCATTCTACCAAAGTTATTATGACAGCCCTTCTGAATGATATTTATGCCACTCTACACCATGGCCACTTCATCCTCCCGATCTCCTTAGACCTATGAGTTGCATTTGATCTTATTAATCAGTCACTTCTGGAAAGGCTTGTCCTTTACCGGTTCAGTACTGTCCTGGTTCTCTTCATTTCTTATTAGTTGCACCTTCTCTGTAGCCCTCCCAAATTCTATGCTCTCCCCACACCCTCTGTGATGTGGAGTCCACCAGGGCTCCCTCCTCTTACCAGTCCTCTTCAACATCTTCTTAAGCCCCTTCACTGCATTGATTCAATCCATTACTATTACATTTTACATCTACACTGATGATATTTTGCTTGTTTTCAATATTGATCTTTCCCCTCTTCAGTCCTTCTTAGACAAAGTTGGGCAATGGTTGGCCACTCTTCGTTTTTAGTCCAAAACCCCTCAAAATCTACAGCTTTTTGGATCACAAGGCCAGTCGTCCACTCCTACCCTAGTACCTTCTGTACAAGGTACCCCACTTCAATTAGTACAGTCTGTTAAATACCTCAGTGTAACTCTAGACTCATCCTTGACATTTTATCCATACATTTTCACTACAGTTAAGAACTGCTTCTTTTTTCTTAGGTTTATTCGTTCCCTTCGCTCTTGGTTGAGCAATTCCTGCTTTGCGACTCTTCTTTGTTCCTTAGTCTCTACTCATTTGTACAATTGCAACATAATCTACTGAAGATATCCCTCAAGCGCCTCCAAACAGTACAGAACACTGTCATCCCTTTTTCTGTCTTGTTCCCACAGGTCAGATCATGTCACCCTCTACTTGCTTCCTTACCCTACTGCATCCAATTCAAGATTCTCACTCTGGCACACACAATCCTACACTCAAGTATCCTATCTTACCTGTCAGCTCTTATTTCTCCCTACACCCTGACTAGAGTCCTTCAATCGGTCCTTTCATCTCAGTTGGCCTTGACCCCTGTACACTGTTTTGCCTTGAATTGAACTACCACTCTGCCTTTTTCTGCACTGCTCCTACCCTCTGGGATGCTGTTCCAACAGAGCGCCGATCTGAACAGTCTTACCCTCATTTCGGATCTCTCTTGAAAACTTAATTGTTCAGTCAAGCATTCCTTATCTATTCCTGCCCCTGATGTGGGTGGGTTACAGCATCTGCTCTGGAAAGTGCAAATTTGCCTTATTTGCTTTGTCTAACCTTCTCTCTTTACCCCCATCCTTTAACAATTTATGGAGTTGCTGTCTGACTGTTATTTATTGTACACTCCTCTGATTGTACTGAAGGGCAGTATATCAAGTTCAAATAAAGTAAACTAAACGTCAAGAGGAGTAACAGGGCCACATATATTTGCATGGCAGAGGATTCTCACAGAAGTATTCTATACACTGCTTTCAGAACCTGGTAGCAACCAATCACCAATGGTGGCTTTCAAATGTGCAAGAACTCTTTTCTGGACTGGTAGACAGAGCATGAGCCCAGGAGTATGGGAACTAATGATCATCTTGCAGGGCACAGCTAAATGGGCACGATGCTTCCTTTGAATCTCTCCAGCTTCTGGTTAGATTTCAGTTCTCTTTTAGCTTTTCTTTCAAACAAATGAGTCTTCTTCGTGTCCATACCACCTATTCTGTGGAGATAGGTGTGCACTACATATTTTTGAGTGTAAGTATGCTTCATATATTCTCTGTTGAAAAATAGCTGTATCTAGAATTATCTTTGCATTATATCTAAAATCAGATCTAGCCATTTCCTTGTATATTAAAAGGAGACAATGAGAAATTAATCATAAAATGGTAACATGTAAGTAACGTAAATGTACCATAAAAAGGTTTCTATCTTTGCTTTTTAGTTTTACTTTTAAAATTAAGTGAATATGTTATGAACAGTCACTCTGTCCGGAAAACCTTCAAAATTTTCCTTCAGTAGATGTGGCACTTGTTCTAATCCAGTGTTGGAAAGTTAATGGGAGGGGAGGAAATGGTTGTGGTAATTATGTCAAACTCGTTAACTAGTCCTGAATCATGTCTGTAGATATTGATATGCTTGAGGAATTTGCTTATTTAAGAACCCAAGAAGGTGGGAAGATCCATCTGGAATTGCTGCCAAATCAGGGAATACTCATCAAGTAAGTTTACATGTATATTAGTGCTGCTATGTTTTAAAGAATGTGGAAATTTGTGGTAGCTGCACAATTTCTGTTACTCTATGGTTGTTTGTGTCGTATAGTATTTATTTGTTCTAAGTCCCCCTTTTTTCAGTTTTATGACTTTACTGATTTAGGATTTGTTAACACAATGCAAGAGCCACCTTTACCTTGAATAAGCTGACACATTAATTTGGTTCTTTTTAAATGTTTATGATTCATACAATGAATTGTTCTTTAAAAATAAAAACTGTTTTGTGACTAGACTGAACGAACAGTAAATCTTAATGTGAACCTTTAAAGAAATGCAGTGATTTGAAGGCTTTTTGTAAGTTGTTGTTATACAGCGAGGCACTGCATAGTAATAATGTAGAAAGTTAGGTATAAATTGATATTTCCATGGACTGACCATCATATCCATATTAGCCCTTTGACCTCTTGTAGAATTTATACATACATCCTGACATTTGAGGATGGCTCCTCCATTCAGTGGCCATGTGTTCTGTGCATTAGGAGCAGTGTAGGGGATGTTGGAAAGTTCAGTTCAATTAGAAGGATTGAAGGGGATACATTTGGAGAGAGAGAAAAGAAGAGAAGGCAAGGCCAAAAAAATGAAGCAAAGTAGAGGCATCAGAAAGGATTCAGGGAAGTGGAGACAATCAATAAACTGGGGGTTTAGAGAGGAAAGAGGCGAGAGAACACAAAGAGAGGCCAGAGGGAAACTGGAAAGGGTAGTAAAGATATCCATAGGGGGAATAACATCAGAAGGAAAGAAGCAAAGAGGAGAAAAGTGATGGAAGGATCAAAAGAATAACAACAAGAAATCATAAGCTCAGGAGAGGGGTGTCTGAGACAACATATGAGGCAAAGTAAAGAGAAGATAAGAGGAAGACTGGAAAGAAAATGCCAGAGCAATGGGTATATTTATACTGTTGCTGTTGGAAAAATTGTAATTGTAAAAAATGTACAGAAAATTTGTGGATCATTGGGTTTTGACAAAAATGAGCTTTCTGTAATGATTTCAGTAAAAGGAAATTTAGTTCCCGATATTTAAATATGACAGTGATTAAGTAAAACACCAGTCGCTATGGTTACAGCTACTGGATAACCTTTGTCTTCACACAAGCTCCGCCCACAGACATGTCACCCATGCTGTGAGGACTTGTATCCTGCTGTCTACAGAGTACACCTGCAAGAGGTAAGTAATTTGGTTTTACCCATAATCTCCTTGAACTGAAGCCACTATTACATGACCTTGCTTCAGTATAGGAGAATTTGTAGGTAAAGGCTTGGGGAGAAACAGAGGTAGCCATCATTTCTAATCTTGTCTACTTTGACAAAATACAACTCATGAGAGGATGTGTTAGTTGACTATTGGGCTCATTTTTGAAAGAGGAAGACGTCCATCTTTCGACATAAATCGGAAGATGGACGTCCTTCTCCCAGGGACGTCCAAATCAGTATAGTTGAAACCCAATTTAGGACGTCTCCAACTGCACTCCGTCACAGGGATGGCCAAAGTTCAAGGGGATGTGTCAGAGGCATAGTGAAGGCGGGACTTGGGCGTGCCAAAAGCAAGGACGTCCCTGACGAACACTTGGACGTTTTCACCTGGACCTGTTCTTCTTACGACTAGGGCACAAAAAGGAGCCCGAAATGACCAGATGACCCCCGGAGGGAATCGGGGATGACTTCCCCTTACTCCCCCAGTGGTCACTAACCCCCTCCCACCCTCAAAAAACATCTTTCAAAATATATCGTGCCAGCCATACTCAGGTCCATGACAGTGTATGCAGGTCCCTGGAGCAGTTTTAGTAGGTGCAGTGCACTTCAGACAGGCGGACCCAGCCCCATCCTCCTCCTACCTGTTACGTTTGTGGAGGAAACAATGAGCCATCCAGAACCCACCAGAAACCCACTGTACCCACATCTAGGTGCCCCCCTTCACCCGTAAGGTCTATGGTAGCGCTATAGAAATGCTAAATAGTAGTAGTAGTAATGTTAGTGGTGTACAGTAGTGGGTTTTTGGGGGGGGGGGGGCTCAGCACACAAGGTAAGGGAGCTATGTACCTGGGAGCAATTTATGAAGTCCACTGCAGTGCCTCCTAGGGTGCCTGGTTGGTGTCCTGGCATGTCAGGGAGACCAGTGCACTACAAATGGTGGCTCCTCCCACAACCAAATGGCATGCATTTGGTTGTTTTTGACATAGATGTCTTTGGTTTCGTAAATCGCCGAAACACAGAAACGTCCATGTCTAGGGATGGTGAAATTTAAGAATTTGGATGTCCCTGATGGTATTTTCGAAACTAAAGATGGATGTCCATCTTGTTTCGAAAATATGGTTTTCCCTGCCCCTGGATTTCGCCATTTTGCAAGGACGTCCAACTCGCAACTTGGACGTCCCTTTTGAAATTGCCCATCCACAAATATTACAAGGGAAAGAAAATGGTTGCAAGCACCCAGCTGTGATCTCAGAGTATATAAAAAATAATCTTAGACATAATTGTTTTCTATGTAAAATCTGTCAGCTCTATAATAAATCCCACCAACAACAAATTCTTATTTCATGAAATGAGATTTAATGAGGAATACAGGAATTGATGAATGTTCTTCCTGCAGTAAAATTATAGAGTATTTTTTGGGTGGAGGGGGGGCATACCCAGGGCATACCTACTACTACTACTACTACTATTTAGCATTTCTATAGCGCTACAAGGCGTACGCAGCGCTGCACAAACATAGAAGAAAGACAGTCCCTGCTCAAAGAGCTTACAATCTAATAGACAAAAAATAAATAAAGTAAGCAAATCAAATCAATTAATGTGAACGGGAAGGAAGAGAGGAGGGTAGGTGGAGGCGAGTGGTTACAAGTGGTTACGAGTCAAAAGCAATGTTAAAGAGGTGGGCTTTCAGTCTAGATTTAAAGGTGGCCAAGGATGGGGCAAGACGTAGGGGCTCAGGACGTTTATTCCAGGCGTAGGGTGCAGCGAGACAGAAGGCGCGAAGTCTGGAGTTGGCAGTAGTGGAGAAGGGAACAGATAAGAAGGATTTATCCATGGAGCGGAGTGCACGGGAAGGGGTGTAGGGAAGGACGAGTGTGGAGAGATACTGGGGAGCAGCAGAGTGAGTACATTTATAGGTTAGTAGAAAAAGTTTGAACAGAATGCGAAAATGGATAGGAAGCCAGTGAAGGGTCTTGAGGAGAGGGGTAGTATGAGTAAAGCGACCCTGGCGGAAGATGAGACGGGCAGCAGAGTTTTGAACCGACTGGAGAGGTGACTAAGTGGGAGGCCAGCAAGAAGCAGATTGCAGTAGTCTAAACGAGAAGTGACAAGGGTGTGGATGAGGGTTTTGGTAGAGTGCTCGGAAAGAAAGGGGCGGATTTTACGGATGTTGTAAAGAAAGAAACGACAGGTCTTGGCAATCTGCTGGATATGAGCAGAGAAGGAGAGCTGAGGAGACAGGGAGAATGAGAGAGCCATCAACAGAAATAGAAAACAGGGGGAGCAGGGAGGTGGGTTTGGGGGGGGGGAAATGAGAAGCTCGGTTTTGGTTATATTTAATTTCAGGTGGCGTTGAGACATCCAGACAGCAATGTCAGACAAGCACGCTGAAACTTTGGTTTGGATGCAAGGTGAGATATCAGGGGTAGAAAGGTAGATTTGAGAGTCATCAGCATAGAGATGGTAGGAAAAGCCATGGGATGAGATTAATGAACCAAGGGAAGAAGTGTAGATAGAAAAGAGGAGGGGACCAAGAACAGAACCCTGAGGTACGCCGACAGGCAGAGGGATAGAAGTAGAAGAGGATCCACCAGAGTGAACACTAAAGGTGCGGAGGGAGAGGTAGGAAGAGAACCAGGAAAGGACAGAGCCCTGGAATCCAAGTGAGGACAGGGTATCGAGAAGTATGCTGTGATCGACAGTGTCAAAAGCAGCGGAAAGATCAAGAAGAATGAGGATGGAATATTGACCTCTGGATTTAGCCAGTAATAGGTCATTGGAGACTTTAGTAAGCGCAGTTTCGGTTGAGTGGAGAGGGCGAAAACCAGATTGTAGTGGGTCAAGAATAGCATGTGAGGAGAGAAAATCAAGGCAGCGGCGGTGAACAGCACGCTCAAGTAATTTGGAGAGAAAAGGAAGGAGGGAGATGGGTCGGTAATTAGAGAGACAAGTAGGGTCGAGTGAAGGCTTCTTAAGGAGAGGTGTGACCACAGCATGTTTAAAGGCAGCAGGGACAGTCGCAGTGGAAAGTGAGAGGTTGAGAATGTGACAGATAAAAGGAATAAGAGCAGGAGAGATGGCATTAAGAAGGTGGGTGGGAATGGGATCAGAGGAACAGGTGGTACATTTTGAGGAAGAAAGGAGAAGTGTAGTTTCCTCAATAGTAACTTCAGGAAAGGAGGAAAGGGAATGAGGGGAAGGAGAGAGAGGGGAACGGACTAGTGGAGGGAGAGGTGGTGAGGTAGAGAAAGCAAGGTTTATCTTTGAACCTTGTTGTAAAAGAATTCAGCAAGGGTCTGAGGAGATAATGAAGGGGGAGTTGGGGGAGGGGGCACCTTGAGGAGACAGTTCAATGTGGTGAAGAGAAGTCGAGGATTAGAGCCAAGAGAGTTGGTCAGTTGGATATAATAATCCTGTTTGGCACGTAAAAGAGCAGATTGGAAGGAGGTCAGCATGAACAAAGTGTAAGAAATCAGCAAGGGCCCGAGATTTCTGCCAGAGGCGTTCGGCGGAGCGGGTACAGGAACGTAGGTAGCGGATATTAGAAGTCAGCCAAGGTTGGGGTTTTGTACGCCTTACAGGGCGGGTCATCAAAGGTGCAAGAGTGTCTAAGGCAGAGGATAGAGTATTGTTGTAAGAAGAAACAGCCTTGTTGACAGACGTGGATGGTGCCATAGTAGAGAGGAGGTTTGAAACATGGGAGGATAGAGATGAAGGGTCAATATCGTGAAGATTCCTAGATAAATGAGATAAGATAGGACGGGACTGGGAGGGAGGAGATTTAAGTGTGAAAGTTATAAGATGGTGATCAGAGGAGGGAAGATCAGAGGCAAGGAAACTAGAGGGTGAACAGTTGGAGGAGAAGATGAGATCAAGACAGTGACCATTTTGATGAGTGGGAGAGGTGGAGCATAGTTGGAGATTAAAGGAGGACGTTAAAGCGAGTAACTTGGAAATATAAGAGTTAGAAGGATCATTAGCAGGAATATTAAAGTCACCAAGGATGAGAGAGGGGGAGGAAGGATCATGGAAGAAGGCAAGACAGGCGTCAAAGTCACTGAGAAAGGATGAAAGGGACTTATCAGGGGGACGATAAATGACCGCTATTCGAAGAGGCAGAGGAGAGAAAAGGCGGATAGAGTGGACTTCAAAGGAGGAAAAACAGTGAGATTGAGGTGGAAGAAGGGGTTGAAATCTGGAGGAGGGAGAGAGAAGTAGTCCAACACCGCCCCCACGGCCAGCAGGGCGAGGAGTATGTGAAAATAGATAACCGCCATGGCACAGGGCTGCGACTGAAGCAGAGTCATCAGGGCAGAGCCAGGTTTCTGTTATGGCGAGCAGATGGAGGTGATGCGAGATAAAGAGGTCCTGGATATAGGCGAGTTTGTTACAGATTGAGCGGGCATTCCATAGGGCGCAAGAGAAAGGCAGAGAAGAGGAGGGGAGTAGAGAAATAGAGATGAGGTTAGAGAGGTTGCGGTGAGATCTGTAGAGTTGGGATAATAGTTGGTGAGGGGGGCCAGGATTTGGGATTGATGTCACCGGCTGAGAGTAAGAGAAGGAGTAAAAGAGAGCGGAGGAGAGTAGGAGAGGTGTGGCCACGAAGGCGTCGGAGGCGAGAGGTATTTAGGTGGAATGGGGAAGGCAAAATGGACGGAAGAAAGAGGCGGAGATTAAAAGCCAAGAGGGTAGGAGAGAAGGTGAGGTGATGAAGTCGATGGATGGGCAGTGAGTTCCTGTAGCGGAGAGAGGTAGGGGGTGAGGGAAAAGATTAGGAAGGGACAGGGCTAGGAAGAGAATGTGAATAGGGGCCATAAATGACTGAGGTACTTTAGCAACTGGGAAGATTAGATGTACAGAGAAAAATGCCCCGCGCGCGGCACCTAGAGCGGAGGCCCTGAGTGGATCGGAGTGGACCTGGGTGTCACCCTGGAGAAGGCTGTAAGGATATGCAGATGAGCTGCAAGTGCTCCACAGCACCTGAAAGGCAGCCGGTGGTAGAGCTGGGCACCTCTCAGCTGAGGAAAGGCTTACCAGGGGTTAGGCCGAAGCCAGCATTCCTCCCCCTGAGGGTCGCCTGATCCTAGCCAAAAAGCACCTGGAAACTCTGTGCACTTGAATTGGTATATCTGTACTCAAATACACTGTAGTTCCATACTTCTATTCAAGAATGGTTGGTATTCTTACATCTGGGTGATGTCATCCGACAGAGCCCGGTGCAGACGCTATCTATCATATACAGCAAGTAGAAAATTCTAGCAGTGTCCCACCACACATGTGTAAGCACAGGTTCCTCAGTCTGGTTTTTTTCTGCAGAGCTGAAAGGTTGCGTCTTCATGGTCTTTGTTCAGCGTTTATTAACAGATATTTATTCAGTGCCTTCCCGTGTATGTTTTTCCTCAAGTTCTATCATTTTCTTCATAGTTTTTATTTTATTAGATTTTCAGATTTTCAAGTTTTGTTTCGTTTTCGCTCAGCTCTTTAGGCTCCTTTTATGCCTGAATACCGACCTTGATTTGATCCTTGCCCCTATTTGACGCTCAAGATTGAGGAATTTAATTTAGACACAATTCTTTTCTCGCTGTCTAAGAAGACTCCCAATGGCTTTAAAAGGTGCACCCAATGTAATCGAGTGATTTCTGCCACAGATGCGCATAGCCGGTACATCGGGTACCTTGTGCCTGACCAACAGCCTGATCCTTCTTCTCTCTGTTTACAAACCCCTTCTTGGTAATCTGTACAGAAACCATGACGGGGGATCTGCCTCGATACTAGTGTTCCCGGATTTCTCAGCAGCTTTTGTCACTGTGGATCATAATATCATGCTTACAAGACTGACAGAAACAGCTATCAGTAGCACAGTATTTACATGGTTAGACAGACAACAACCAGTTCTGTCCAACAACAGTATATTGGCACTAAACTGTAATGTGCTACAGGGATCCATACTGTCTCCCATTTTATTTAATATCTACTTGAAGCCTCTGGCTGAGCTGCTTCGGTCGATGGAAACAAAATTCACATCTGTGCTGATGATGTGCAACTGCTCGTATCCATTGAACCAGGTCTACCCACGGCTCTGAGTAAACTGACTGCCTGCCTAACCGCAACTCAGGTACGGGCAAACAACAACAAACTCTGCCTGAGCCCAAGTAAAACAGATTCTTTGGGTACCTGACACAAGTAGACAAATACCTGACTTCAAAATACCTTTTGGGAAGTGTGAACTCCCCTAAAATCACAGGTCAGGAATCTTAGGATATTGCTAGACTTATCACTCACTCTGATCCTGCAAATTCAAAATTCTTAACCTTAAAAAATTGTCTCCTCACCTAAAGCAGCTATGAAATCACTCTCCATACTGTATATTGAAAAGACAAGTCTGACCACAGTGGTCTATGCGAAGGTAGCATCATGACTAGACTACTGTAATGCACTGTACACTGGTCAAGTCAAACAGTTTGTATCAGTTCCATGTAATTCAGAATACTGCAGCTCAACTGATAGCCCCCTCAGCTATATGGTAAGCTGTATTGTAGAAAAAACATTAGTGTTGTAGCTATGTTATTTGAATGTTCTAGTGTATGCTTATTAGATGTTTCATTAGTATTATGCTGACATTGTATTATATCTCTGCAGTTTGAATTTCAGTGCTGGCAAATATGTATATTTTAGATCCTGTTTCATTTTAATCTTATTAGGTTTCAATTTTCTGTTTTCAAGTTTACCTCATTTATTGTGTTTGTTTATTTTGTTTATGCTTGGTCATTTTACTGTTGTTATGCTGTTAACAAAATTGTAAGTTTTATGTTAAACTGTACCTGCTGTACACCACCTTGGGGTGAATCTCTTCATAAAGATGGATAATAAATCCCAATAAATAAATAAATGCAACTGAGGACACAGAGGGCACATCAGGTCCAGCAGGAGAAACTTTTTGGTTCTTTGAAGGCTGGTCCATCGACATCAACATCAGCACTGGAAGCATCAATCTCAATTGCTGCTCATACTTCATCTACCACTGGGAGTGCCTGGCATCAAGGAGGTCTCCACCTTCTTCAGCATCAGGCACTGATAGTAGGCCCCATGACCAGTCAGCATCAGACCCAACATTGAGGACCCATATGGGTTTGACGTCGTCCTCATGGGTGCTGAAGAACCCCGATGCTGAGTGTCAAGGGAAGCTAAAGAAGCACAAGCATTTGTCCCCTTCGAAGCATGGTGGCAGGAGCTCCGGGGCATCAGTATCACCAGTACCTGAGAAGCGCTGGCACCGAGAATATAGCTCCCCCTCTTTGGTGGAGGTGCTGGTGCACCACTTCAGTTCAATACAGGCTGTTTCTCAGGCTGTTCCTGAACTAGCTCAGCCCAGTCTTTGCCAATACCTATCCTCAATGAGCGGTACCACGCCATGCTCAGGAAGAAGCTGTCACAGATGTTCCAGCTGCACATCGCTCAGATATTGAGGGCGCTTGTGCCAGCTGCTGATCAGCCTCAACTCCTTCATGAGGCCCCCTAATTTGCCTGTAGAACGGTCTTCAACACTGATGCCTCAATGAGTGTGGATGTCAACCCATGTGGTATCGCTCTCTACTTCAGTGGAGGAAGTTCCCTGACATCTGAGAAGTAGGGCTGTACCTCGGTGCCCTCCGGGGCATGGACATAGTTCCACTGAGTCGGAGTAGGCACAGACTCATCTGGAGAGTGGGACTTGGACTACTCATGGGAGTCAGATGTAGAACCACATTGCTATTCGGAGAAGGAGTTATGAAGTTCACTCTGACACCCACCTGTGTGGTGATGTAGCAGCAGCAGCAAGGGAGGAGGGAAGTTGCGTGCAGTGGGGGGGGGGGGGCGGGGGAGAGGACTTTTAGGCCTGAAACCTGAACCTGGATTTCGTGCCTGTTTTGCTGCTGAAACCAAAATTTGGTTAGCCTCTAGTTGGAAGTTGAGCTCTGCTTGCACATCCCCCACATCTGATCCTTTCTGCTGTTGCCTGCCTCATCCCCTCTCTTTCTCCACACCAACAACATACTCACTCCATAGTGCCTTTTGCTATCTATAGACTATTCCCCCACCACCACCCCAAGATTAATTCCCTAATCCCTCTGGTTAATCCTTCATCTCAGACTGTGCCCTTTCTCTTCCATTCTCCTGTGGAAACCCCTTCTTTTAACCTCTTGCTCTTCTGTCCTCCCTCCTCAGCCTATTTCCCCTATAGAAACATCACCCACTCCCCAGTGAGCCATTTCCAGTCAATCTCCCCCCCCCCCCCCCAAGTCCTCTCTGTTTAGCCTCTGTAGGAGGCTAGTTGCCACCCAGACAGTTTCCACCCACCATTTCCCGCCTGGACAGTTCCCTCCTAGGACTTTTCCCCATGGTGGACAATTCCCTCCTAGGACTGTTCCCACCTGTCTGTTTCTTACTGGCATGTAGTTTTTCTTGTGTTGGTGTTCTGTTGGGGGTTTTTTCTTATGCATTTGTGGTTTGTTTTTTTTTAATGAGAAGTGTTGTTGAGTGGTGTGGATTTGTCAGTAATATTTTGTTAAGTTTTGATATAGATATATAGATAGATAATTTTTTGGCTGTTCATTAATTTGGATTGTGGTTTATTTTAATTTTTTTGGTGTGTTGTGTTAAAGATAATGTTTGGGGGGGGGGAACGGAGGAGCATTGTGTCGTCCCCCCCAAATGATCTGGAAGGGAAAAGGGAAGGAAATAACATTTCAGACTTCGATGCTTCATGATTGTTAAAGGTGAGAATTGTCCTCCCTGGAGAGGTGGGAATTTTTTACGTGGTAATTGTCCTAGATGGCAATTTTCCAGATTGGAATTGATGAGCGGGAACTGTCCAGGTGGGTACTGACCTAGAACCGTTTAACAAGTAAACCTCTCAGTCCCCTTTCTGCTGATCCTTCTCTTGTAAAGTACCCACCATTCCCTCCATAGTCATCCTCCCTGCTGATTTCCCCTGCTCTGTTGATCCCCCATTTGAAACTCAGCCAGCCACTGCTGCCTGATCAAAATCATAAGTAGAATAATGAGAACAGGGGGGTACTTTGTGCCATCTCCCCCATCTCTGTAGTGCAAAAATGATATTTTTGGCCCAGACTAGTGGTGGAGTGGAAAGTGCTTGAGAAGGAGTAACCCTGAAAATCTTGCAACCTTTTAGCCTGAGCTGGTGGCCCACAGTAGTCATTGGGACAGGAGAGCTGAGCAGACCTGCAACAGTGGCGTATTTTCTGCCCATGGTGATGAGAATACAAAGCAAACCTGGGCTTAGCAGCAGGTGTAGAAGAACATTGGACCCCTGTAGTTATTACCATTTCTCTGTACTTACTACTCTGGAGTCTCCTTGACTAGCATGCATATGTGGCTGTTGAGGAAAGCATAAGCTTTCTGTTTACATCTGCTTAACCACCTGTGTTTTGTTTTTATTTTCCTTAATTCATGGGGATTCACTGGCACCTCAGTTGATGAATGAAGGGTATGTAAAGGGGTGCACCATACCTGGTTTTGGATGTGGAGTGAATATAGCAAATAACCTCTGCAAATGTGGTGTCTTCACTTCAATACCATTAGGTATTTGCTAATAAAAAATATTAATGTATAATTAAGTACTCTTTAGTCTCAAAAGTAGGATCAAAACTAAGATTTTATTCAGTTGTTTGAACATACTGATTGAAGCACTGCCTAACTTTGCATTTACTCCGAGTGCCATTTGTGTTATTTTTAGGATGTTAAGCCTGCCTTTCCATTGTTTATTTCCTCCAATCAAATGCCACAAAATAAAAAAGAATCCAGATTGTCTTGATCCTTTTTCACTCCCAACAATAGTCAAAGCCTATGTTAGGAACGCTGGTTGATATCGGAAAAAGGAGAAATTGAATTGATCATACTACTTTGGATTTGACTGAGCAATTGGAAACCTCTGTTGAGGAGACCAGCAATAGAGCCACATTGGCGACTTCTTTTCTCTTGGCCTCTGGTAGAGGGCTGAAATTATTTTTCCTAGCAAGATCCAAGCTATTTCATGGTAATAGGATTTGTGTCTTTCCTGACATCTCGGTAAAAATGCAGAAAATCAAGAAGGAATTGCAACATTGCCCAAAGAATTTGGTCCTGGATGTGAGTTTTTTTTTTTTTTTTTTTTAAGACATTTTAATTTGCAAGGAAGTGTATGATTTCAAGAACATGATTATGTATTTTTGGATGTAATACATCTGGAAGAACTTCTGCAGTTACACAGGGCCACTGAGAGACTGAGCCAGGCTCGGGGAAGGATTCAGCCCCCTCCTAGGATCGTTGACTCTGCGCCTCCCACCCCCACCCCGCAAGGATCACCGCCTCTGCCGCCCCGCTACCACAACTCCACATACCTTAGCTTGCGGGGATCCCAAGGCCCTGCCAGCAGAAGAAGTCTTCCTCCATCACTGCCGTTGCGCATGCTCGTTTTCAAAACCGAGCATGCGTGGCGTGAGGGGAAAAGCAGCCACTTGGCAGGCGATGCAGCAGAGTGAAGAGCAGCACTGGAGGAAGACCTTTTCTGCTGGCAGGGCCTGGGGAGGACCTCCGCCAGCCAAACCAGAGGCCCTGGCCCAAAATCCTGCTGTGTCTGTTCCTCCCCAGTCTCCGGGGGGGGGGGGGGGGGGGGGGCTGTTGCCGGACTTTTCTCTCTCCTGCTCCTGTCGGGATGCGATCACACAGGTCCTGTCAGGAGCAGGAGAGAGAGAATCCCTGGCGCCAGACCCCCCCCCCCCCCCCCGGAGGCCAGGCTCGGGGAATCCCCCCCCCCCCCCCCGGCTGCCTTCATTGACACGTGCAGGGGAAAGATGTTATTCAGGGTAGTGCATCGTTAGGCTAGTGCAGTGGTTCCCAAACTTTCTTGGTTCAAGGCGCCCTTAGCATGTCGGTAATTTTTTCACGGCGCCCCTAAATCAAAAGAAATACCTAGAGTTCTGCTTATTAACTAGGACCAAATTCTATCACAATTTATAAGTAGCAATGTGGCTTTTTTTTCTGCATGACTTAATAGTCGCCTTCTACACAGCTTGTCTGGGTCCTGGGACAATATTTATTCCGTCTGCACATGGGCCGCTCCTTCACCCTTTTACAAAGCTGGAGCCTTCTCCCACTCTGCTCCTCTACAATCAACTGTCCACACACACAGACATGGGGGAGGGGGGAACAAAGATTCAAAGACACTGACTGCACATTATTTATTTTTATTTTTTTATTTTTGTTACATTTGTACCCCCGCGCTTTCCCACTCATGGCAGGCTCAATGCGGCTTACATGGGGCAATGGAGGGTTAAGTGACTTGCCCAGAGTCACAAGGAGCTGCCTGTGCCTGAAGTGGGAATCGAACTCAGTTCCTCAGTTCCCCAGGACCAAAGTCCACCACCCTAACCACTAGGTCACTCGTAACAAAAAAAAGTTTTCATGGGGGGATCCCCTGTGCATAGAAAGAGCTGCCTTGTACTGTTTTCTGGTGCTGGCTTGTTCGGCTGCTGCTGTGGCCCGGTGCCAGTATCTTACTGCCTCTGCTGTGCTCCCTCGGTCTGTCTCCTGCACCTGTGTGTAGGGACCCAAGTTATCGCGTATTAATGCGTTAACTCTTCTTAGTTCCTATGGAAGTAGGACCCGACTGGTGGCCTGGCCAAAGGCAGAGCACAGTTACAGCCTTATTTTCGAAAGTGATGGGCGCCCAGATTTCGACCCAAATCAGGAGATGGGCGCCCATCTCGGTATAATCGAAAGCCAATTTTAGGCGCCTGCAACTGCACTCTGTCGCGGGAGTGAACAAAGTTGATGGGGGCGTGTCGGAGGCGTGGTGAAAGCGGGATTGGGGCATGTTTATCGGCTGAGCAGAGATGGGCGCCTTTGGCCGATAATCGAAAAAAATGGCCGTTTTTAGCGCGATTTTAGGTCACTTTTTTTGGACCCTTTTTTTCACGAACAAGTCCCAAAAAAGTGCCCTAAATGACCAGATGACCAGCGGAGGGAATCGGGATTGACCACCCCTAACTCCCCCAGTGGTCAGTAACCCCCTCCCACCAAAAAAAAAAACAACTTTAACAACTTTTTTTCCAGCCTTTATGCCAGCCTCAAATGCCATACCCAGCTCCATCACAGCAGTATGCAGGTCCCTGGAGCAGTTGTTAGTGGGTGCAGTGGACTTCAGGCAGGTGGACCCAGGCCCATCCCCCCCCCCACCTGTTACACTTGTGGTGGCTAATGTTGAGCCCTCCAAAACCCTCCGTACCCACATCTAGGTGCCCCCCTTCAGCCATAAGTGCTATGGTAATGGTGTAGAGTTGTGGGCAGTGGGTTTTGGGCGGGATTCGGGGGGTTCAGCACCCAAGGGAAGGGAGCTATGGACTTGGGAGGTATTTGACTTTTTTTTTTAATTGTTACAAGTGCCCCCTAGGGTGCCCGGTTGGTGTCCTGGCATGTGAGGGGGACCAGTGCACTAGGAATCCTGGCCCCTCCCACAACCCAATGCCTTGGATTTGTTCGTTTTTGAGTTGGGCGCCTTCGGTTTCCATTATCGCGTTCAATTATGCCCCTCCACATGCGTTAATATGTGATGACCCGGCACACAGGAGCAGGAGACCAATTAGCATGCGCTTACTATGCATCTCCCTCTATGGCACCCCTGTGAGTTTGCCGCGTTGCACAGTTTAGGAAACATTGGGCTAGTGGATTGTTTTTGAGATTTACATATACATGCAATGGCTAGGTAGCCTTTTCTTTGATAATTTTTTTCTCTGATTTGGTCTGTCCCCTACTTTATAAGTTGAAGGTTAAGATAAAACCAATTACCAGTTCTTAAATATTTTGAAAAGTCTTCTAATTGAATTAGAAACAAATATTAGCTGAAGGATTTGTTTGTACTTTACAAACACTTGCAATCTGCGGACCAGTTTACTGTCTCCAAAGCTCATGCTAGAAACAAGCACATTTATACTGTATTTACATTTGTATCCATATCTGGGTCTCAAGAATCACCTGCTTATGGTTAGCCTTGCATAACACCAGAGAGCATGTGTCATATGAGTTGCTGCTTCAGCATCCTCTCTTCCAAGGGTGTGCCTGCAATTATTTCATGATCATATTAAAAATTACCTAGAGCTACATAGCCTCTAAATTTGGCTGGGCTGTTGAGTCACATAATTGATCTCACATATTATGTAAGAATGGTACAGGATGGGATTTTCAAGCATGTGGCCGTGTCAGGGTGCTACCATAGAAATAGTCTTACAGCAAGTCTTTGCCAGCATTTATTTTTCAGTGTCTTATGATGTTCCGTATCCTTTAAAATAAACGTTACAAAACTTGAGTCTTAAAAATAAAACTAAGGGAAAAGTCATACTTGCATGTGTGTGCTGTTTTTGTTCCATTTAGAAAATAGGAAGTGTGCCACTTCCACAATTGGCAGCCCTTGTGATCTTGGCGAGTCACTTTCTTCTCCTATGATTGTAAGCTTTTTGGAGTGGAGACTTACAATATCTGAATTCTAACAGTGTTTAGGCTACCTTGCACATTATTTGGAAAAGGAGCAAAAAAAGATATTTGTAACTTAGAGTTATGTATTTTCTTTCATGCTCAGCTGTTCTATGTGGGTTGGTTTTACCAGTTAGTAATTGAAAAATACAGGTGAGAGAAAGGATGTCAGCCTTTGAGAGCAAAGCAGGAGGACACTCATCAAGCCACCAGGAAGACCTGGCTGAGGTGCTGTGTGCTGTTAGCAACCTTTTACATGCAACTAGCCCAGATTCACATCCCTTGCCAATATAGGATCCAGTTCAGCTTTTCCTCCTCCTTATGGTGCCAGCTTCTTCATAACTTGTAAATCACTTGGAACTCCTATTTGCCAATGTTAGAACTAGCAAAGGCAGCCCTGTTTCTCAGGTACACCCAGTCCCTGTGTATGGACATCTACTTACAGCTTCTACCTCAAATCCCACTTAAGAACTCAGAATTCTTCTCCATCACTGAGCACAAAAGAACAGAAAGACATTCCCTAGGGGTCCCTAGCATTCACACCTTGCTAGCTGTGCCCTCCCCTTCTTTCCAGATCAGCAAGCTCTCAAAATAGTTTAGGTGAGACTCACCTCCTCTTGAGGAAGCTGAATAACATACATGACCTTTTCATGCCCCCTTCCTGAGCTGTCTTGCTTGTGGTAGCAGCTGTGGAAACAGGACACCTAGGGACAGATGCTCTAAGGTCCTCAAGAGCCCTTCCCTTATCGATTCCATAGCGAATCGGTAGGGAACGGCCATGCATCAAGGAAAGGGAATGCAAATGAGCTGCTCGTTGTAGCTTACTTGCATTTTCTATTCCCTCGGAAGCCAGTCAGCCGGTCGAGCATGTGCAGAGCAGCCAAGCATTATCAGGGGTATAGTCATGGATGGGCCTGGGCCCACCCAATTTGCGGTCAGGCCCGCCCAGCAGCAGTGTTCCTTCCTGCACAGCAATTCCGGTCGCAGGCTCGGCTCGCAGCGATTCCCACACGCTGCCTGTCAGCTGCCGCTCAACAATCTCCTTACAGCTACTAAGCGCTAACCCGGAAGCCTCTCCTCTGCAGAGACTTCTCTGAAGAAAAAAAAAAAGGGTGTCCCTGTTTTTCTTACCTGCCTAAACTGACCACAACCACAATTCTCGTGCACTGACAGGAAGTGGGATATTTTTGCAATGAGCTGTGGATTACTGTTCAGGTTTTTTTTGCTGAGAGCGCACACTTTTTAACATGACAGCCATTTGTATGCTCATTGATTACTGCATTGTAACAATATATTTTTGAGTTTATTTCTCAGTAGAAGCCACACCTGTGCGTGGCTTTTAGCATATGGCTTTCTTGCATTGGCCCCTCTGTTAATTAATAGTGTTGCACTACTGTGTCACAGTTTGCAAGGAGGAATTGTGCTGCATTCCTAACAGCCCAGCACCACTGGACCTGTTCCTGCTAATAATACCCTCCCAGCTCATGTCATCCACTCCTGTCGTGGAGGCACTAGCAGTTCTAGCCCTGAATCCTGAGGAACAAGTTGGAAGACCATGGGCACAGAGACAGAGCTTATATAAATGGAGTGGCAGGCCTGAGGAGTATTAATAATCCCAAACTAGAGGATCTGTTACCAAGGCTTAGGGTGGAACAGCAAGACCAACAGTTTTCTGATGATAGAGCATAGCCCCTCCCCTCCCCACCCCCCACCTTGCCCTTTCCCCCAGCTAACACAGTATCCTATGTTACAGACACAGTTGCCAGGTGGGTGGTTTTCCGCGACCGGCTGCGGGGAAATTTTGCAGGCTGCGGGAAATTGGGCTGCTTTTTCACGGCAGCGGTGCGGGTTTGGGCGGTTTTCTGGGGCTTCTATTGGTCCAATAGAAGCCCTGCAGAGGTGGTGTTAATGACGTTGGGGGTGGGGTTAAAGACGTCAGAGGCTACGTCAGGGCGGGGTTAATGACGTCGGAGGAATGTCGGAGGCAGGGTTAATGATGTCAGAGGTGGGGGTTAAAGACGGGGGCAGGGTTGATGATGTTGGAGGCAGGGTTGATGACGTTGGAGGCGGGGTTTGACTTTGTGTGGGTTTGGGGCTGGTTTTGGGCGGGGACATTTTTTTCAACCTGGCAACCTTGGTTACAGAGTTGGTATTACAGTTCCTAGCTATAAGGACAAAACACTGGTGCACTAGTGTCATTCTTTAGGCCTGCTGACCATTGTATAATATTTCCGTGAGGCTTCTCCTTCCTGATGCCATTCTGATGACATAGCATTTGGTGAACTAACTTTATAGGAATTAAATGTATGTATTTTTAATTGCACTTCTAAAGGTACTGAATTGCTGTTCTCTCTTTATTTGGGACTTAAGAGCAACGCCAGGCAAGATTGTAAACACAACATACAGCAGGGCTACTCGTTTCTAGACTTTGAGGTTCATAGGTTTTCAGGGTATCCACAATGAATATGCATGAGAGATTTGCATGCACTGCCTGCTTGGTATGGAAATCTATTGTGGATATCCTAAAAACCTGGCCTGCCTGTGGACCTCGAGGTCCGGAATTGAGAAGCCCTGATATACAGAGTAAAAATGTGTGCCTGAGCTTTTAACATTAACGGTGGCACTAACTCCAATCTTATTCTCTATTAGCAAGCATTTTATTTATTAATTTAAATTTGTCAGTCAGTGTTAACAGCAACACTGTCAGTTCTTTATAGAAAAGGCTTGCTAACTGTTCTGCTTCACACACCATAAAATGTAATGGGCACAAAAATGTGTGAAATTTGAAAGTGTCTGGTTGTTAGCCTGATATTCAGGTTACTTCTTAGATTTTTACTTTTGCACCAGAAAGATATAATCACCATTTGAAGATCCTCTGCCTTGGTCCTGCTGTTCCTGGGGTTGGGGACCAAATTCTGTGTTCCTTCCCCCAGGGAAACAAGCAGGGACTCTGTCTGGTCTCCTTCAAGTTCTTTGTTGTATTTTCTTCTGGAGTATTGTTTTGTAGTAGAGGGTGAGTCAGTAAGGGTGTTTGAATGCTGCCTGTTTGCTGTTTTTAAAGGAACTCTAGCCCTCCCATGGGGTTACTGCAACAGGAGTTCATACCTGTGCTACAGCCCAGCATACAGCCTGCTGACAGGTACCAAGAGAACAAACCAAAGCCTGCTTCATAGTGTGCTGTGTTCGTCAACATATTTTATTATTGCACATGGTTTTCAGCTATTTGTTCTTCGGTACTTTATTCATGCTTTATTTTTTTTTTATTTTTTCCTGCATTATTTAGCAAGCCACCTGATTGTATTGCAGCATTTCCTAATTTTCCATAAATTGCCAATGTTTTTGTCTTTCCGTTTCTAATCATTGTAAATGTTAAAGGTTATTGATGGTCTAAGTAATATAATTTAACGTGAATTGTCACAAGATTATTGCCAAGGTGAGACCAGTGTCTTAAATCAAAATGAATTAGCTGTAATTAACTTTTTGAGAATTAGATTTTACCATGGTTTTCCTATAACACTAACCATGAATGCAAGATGTCCTCCATCAACAAGCAGGATGAATTAGCCACATGAATTAGGGTGTTGTTACCCAGCAGCTCTATGAGCTCAGAAGTACTGGAACAGCTTCTAAGCAGGTGTGTCCCTCCTTTCATATCACACTCACAGAGGTTCCTCAAATATCCATTGTACTGAATGAACATGCTTTGTAGGTCTCTCAGACCCCTGGCTAGTTTTTCGTTTTCTTTCTTATCTTTTTTTTCCTCTTTAATCTCCCTTTTCCTTGAGGTGTTTTTTTTTGTTTGCTTTTGTTACTCTTTAAGTTTAATCTAGTCACTGACATGTCAAAGGAGACTGTATTCCATGATCCAAACTGGCTGGGAATTGCCAGTGCCAGAAGGATCTTTAACTTGTAAGTGGGCTGCATTCATTTTTGTTGCCCTCAAGCTGGATTAATTTTCCAAGGTGAAGGCCTATTAAATGAGAGCTAGGGCAGTGTCTATGGTCCATGTAAGAGAAGCTTTACAAGTTACCTGCATAGTTGCTAACTGGGCCTCATTACATACTTGCACATCGCAGCATTGTGAGCATCATACATCTAGGAGAGACAATGTCATAGGACACTGAAAAAATTTTTCCCAGAAACAGCAAAATGACATAGATTGCCCAAGCCTTGAAACAATGCTGTCCACATTCACTACGTAGACTCTGCAAGGAGTCCCCTTTTAGGTTAGGCATGTGTTTATGCAGCCCCTCAGCTAGGGAGAACCCACTTCTGTGGTTCATGCAGCCTGTTTCTTAGTGGAGAAAGTAAAGTTACTCACCTGTAACACACATTCTCCATAGAAAGCAGGATAAATCAGACAATCCTTTCCACATCACTCAGAGTTGTTGAGTCATACATGGTGCATTTATGCTCAGGGACTTTTCCAGTACTTTCTGAGACTGAGAAAAGCTACATCATCTTGGCACTGCCATGACATCACACCAAGTATGTGTCTAATATATTCTACTGTCTGTGGAGAACAGTTGTTACAGGTAAGCAACTTTGCAATATATGCCATTAGGAATTTATTTTGTTTATGGCTTGGTCTTAACCAAACTTATCTATTGTAAAATAATATTATATTAAGTTTCATACATTTTATTATTGCTTGTTTCTGATACTCAGGGAAGAGAAAAACATTTTTAGATCTCTGAAAAGTCCCATTTTTCATACTCTCCTAAATGTTGCAAACCCAGAAAATGGTACAGGAAAACTGCTGGTAAAAAAAACAAAACAAAACAGAGTTAACTGGAAAATGTGTTCAGGCAGTATTGAAGACTGCTTTTACTAATCTTGATCCAGTGGTTGTGCAAACATTTGACAGGTTACCACCACCTCTAGTATCTTGGACTCCAAATACCACCGTACCTTGGGTAGGGGGTAGCAGACTCATTTCTGGATAAGTGCCATGAAGTCATAGGGATGTTTGACTCCTGTGTTTGGTTTCATAATAGTTGCAGCAAACAGTCAATGTGAAGTTTTTCAGTTGCTTTCATGTAAATAAAAATTAGGTTCTATTATGGCTTGTGCTGAATAGCTGATCTGATTTCAGCCTTCAAGGACTAAAGTTGCTCTTCCCTGGGTTGTATAGTGCCCTGTACCTGCAGGTCCTGCAGCTTACCCCAACATATCTCAGAAAAAAAGCAGTTCAGATTTGATTAATGTACCAAATGTGCTCAAGTAATACATTTGACTAAAGTAGATAGTCTTGGACAATTTAAGGCCACACCTTTTGTAAAGGGCTGGTAATTTTGTAATCTTATTGTGGACAGCCTTAGTAGTTATAATTAATGACTTTGCCTTGCTGGTAATGTGTAGTAATGGAAAAGTATGCTTCTAAAATATCGGGGATATCGTGAAATTAGCTTTATTTAAAAAAAAAAGACACTGATATGTCAGTTATTATGGTTCTGCAGCAGATGCGTTCATCGAAGCCCTAGGCTTGGCTGACTGCTGAGCTTTGCAAATACAAACTGTTAACAAGCATCAGCACATTGCAGTTTGACACATCAAGGCTTTCAAATGTGTAGCAAAAATTAAGTAAAACAAACAAGACTAGAAATTACATTAGAATATCAACAGTCTTCTTTTCAAAATTGTTCATTTCTATTATACATAATTTGATTGGCTTCTTAACCCCAGTGCATAAGCTGCTGAGTGACCTGTGAGTTGGGCAATGGAATTCCTTGAGGTTACATTCTAATATACTTCCCTATCGAAAGTATCTAGGTCAAGACTTAAGGTCTTTATATTTTGTATGAGTAAGGTTCTCATTTTTGTAGGAATGAAATGTTTTAAAAAATTTTAGATAAAGTTGGTCAAGACTGTGGCGAAAAAGTGCAATTTGAAAAACTGCTTTTGCCCTCTGTCCTGTGCAACAAGGACATTTTCTGATTACATTGTACTGTAGGACAGAGTGCATTTCAGAAATTGTCCTTTTACCACAATTGAATTAGTTATAGTTTGATGAAAATGTCATGTTTTACCTTAGCTAATATGTTTTGAAAGGGGATCTGAATTTTATGCATCCCAGATATCAATAGTTAAAATGATATCAAACAATAAATATTCAGCTATTTTGTTTAAATGCCAGTTTAGTGATGGAGATATTTGTATCTAAAATTTGAAATCAAATACACCAGTCCAACTTAAATAAATTCAATAGTGGGGGTCATTTATATATGTGCCATATAAAACGCCCACCACTAAAAATTATTAGACCACTACACCATATACCAATCTAGTAGACCTTAATGGCGACTTTTTTTCACACAGACCACTCAGTCCACGGTTTGCCTGAACTCAGCAATACAGCCCAAATCCTCCACAGAAGTGGAGGACCGCACCCTGATACAGCCAAAGGCGAAACATAGCCCATGCCATGTTGGTAGTGAGTCCATTATAAAATTAAGTTAAGCAGTGTGAGCTTATTTATGAAATTTAAAAGAAAAAACTTAAAAAAAAAAAAAAGAGGATTTGATATTGACAATGAAGGGGTTACAACATTGATAAATAAGCAGTGACCAATAAGGAGACAGGCAAACCACGGATTGAGTGATCTGTGTGAAAGTTGCCACTGAGGTCTAGAAGATTGGTATGTGACATGGTAGTCTAATAATTTTTAGTGCTGGGTGTTATATGGTACATATCTAAAATTAGACAGACATAATTATTTGTTTTATTTGAGAGGAAGGATTATTTCAAACCCCTCTAAGTCCAAGGCAACTAATATGCTAACTTTAATATTCAGATATACTTGAATGCCAAATGAGTATGTAGGCAAAGAGAATAGGGAAGATCGGGTTAGAAAAAATTGATGTTTCAAGCTTCAGAGAATCAACTTCACCTTCTGAATAATCCAGTGAAATATTTCTTGTGTTATTGTGGTTAGTTCTTTATGTTCATTTTGCTCCATTGTTCACCTTAGGCATCATACAGTAACCCGAGGTATCACCAAAGGAGTGAAGGAAGATTTCCGTCTGGCCATGGAGCGGCAGGTCTCACGCTGTGGGGAGAATCTAATGGTGGTACTTCATCACTTCTGCATTAATGAGAAGATCTTGTTACTGCAGACTCTAACCTGAAGAGAACAGACACCCCAGCACTCTGCTTGTGGAGGGTGGGACCAGGACAGAACTGTATTGTAATCAGTTTGTTGCTCAGAAGGAGTGCTTGCTGGTGGCATGTTCTGCAGTTGGGTAGTCATGAAATACCATTTTTAAACACTTTAGAACATTCGTTTGAGTGAAGGCTTTGTAAACAGAAATCCAACATTTTGTAAATAAAATGCATACCCAATAGATGTCACGTATTGTGAAAAATCATTTTTGTTTTCTGCTGCACTGCTTAGAAAGTACAGTATACCATGTAGAAAAACTCTATCAGCTTACATGCTGCCAAGGCAGTGATGCCAGCTTGAGGAGATGTTGAAGAGTCATAGTCATCAATCAACACAGCACCTGATGGCCCATGCTGCAGGATTCCAGAAGGAGCCCTGGTGCATAGCTCCCAGTCTCAGATGACATTGCAGTGGGAAGAGCTATTAAATGGGACAAACTTTCCTAGGTACTTGTGCATGATGGCTTATGATGCCAGAACCCCACCGTTGGTTCACAATGAGCAAAAAATAAAAAATACTGTCAGGCCAAGCCATATCTCAAAATGTTCAAACAAACACATATTTTACCATGTGACAAAACAAAAGCTATGTTATATAGCTGTCCATGGCCAAGCAGATTAAACATCCTTTATGTGGGTGACATCACACAACACCATATATAGAGAATAATATCAGCTCATTGACCAGAATAGTCTAGAAAGGTTTTGCACAATTGGATATACATCTTGGCTGTTTCAGCAAACATTTAATTCCGCTTAAGGCTTTACTGTTTCCTACCCATTTCCTGCAATATCCCCTTCTTTCCCCTGCCTTTTGCTGTAAGTGTGATTGCTGCTTGAATGATTGTTATCCCGGAATACTGTCTGGTTGATTTTTGTAGTTCTTTTCTGTTTTCAGAATTGTACACCACTGTAATCTGCCGCGTTAGTTAATGGCGATATAGCAAACCCAAATAAACTATCGAGCAGCCTTCAATCTTTTTAGCAGCAACTCCTTCACAGAGATGCCCAGCTTCCTTTTCTGTTTATATTATCTTACAGCCTGTTTATGAAGCTGTGTTAAGCAGCTAGCATAGGTTTTACTGTGTGGTAGACTACCACTAGGGGTTATAGGTATAAATTTGAACCCAAGAGGGTATCAGAATGGGAGCAGAGGAGTACAACTCCCATCTCGGACCACTACACTACTAGGTAGACACCCGGGGAAGGTCAGGGTATGGGGGTTGCTTTTGGGGGGGCTGCTCAGGGCTATTTGCCAGTGCATGTAATGTGTCGCCTATGTAGTAAATCTGCTCTAGGTGTTAAATGCAGAGTTGATGCTGAGCACATCCCTGCATTTACCATATGGTCTTTGGACTTACTGCACTTTAGTAAACATGCCCCTTTGTTCTTTTTATGAAGGGTGTGTGTGTATATATATATATATATATATATATATATATATATATATATATATATGTATATGTATTTTTTTAAAGAACACCTTTTGTAGCTGGGGGCCAAGAAAAGGTCTCATGTAACTAAACACTAATTGGAAGTAAGCATGATAACAGGAGCCTCTTAAAACTTAAATAATGCTGGAATAGTTCTCTCTAATGTCATGAAAGCACAAGCACTCGGGTGCAAAGACACTGCCCAGGAGGGTTTGCGTAAAATACAGCCAAGGGCCACCAGCTCTCTAACCAGTTCTATACCCCAGAAAGGAGCTATTTATTTTAACTAGTAGCTTAAGACATTGCTAACATTAGGTACATTAGGTATTTTCCTGTCTTCAGAGAGCTTATAATTTCAGAAAATCCTTGGCATTTTTTAATAATATTTAGCTCATGCTTTTCCAGTGGTAGCTGAAGTCAAGTTATGTTCAGGTACTTGCCTGTCCCCAAAGGGCTCACAGTCTACTATGGCTTGTCAGGGAGAATCTCACAGTGGGACATTAATAGCAAATGCTACCTCACCAAGTGCTTCTTAGGGCAGGTGCATCTCTCTCCCTCAGGATACCTAATACCTATCCAGCATCAATCTGTTGCAAGGTGGAGCCATTTTTGCCCTCATTCCTACTCATTCGAACAGATGGTCAAGTAGCCATATCCCCCCCCCCACCCCCAATTTGATTCAGTGCGACCGGAGTTGTGCATGCAAATCAGGTTGTATTCTGAAAGCATATGCTACTTAATTATCTGAAGCCAATCAGTGCTAATAATTTCCACTAATTGGCAATTAGAATTTATGTGCAGAACTTGCCAAGTGTATTCTGTAAAGTTCTGCACATACATTCTAAGACGCAGAACCAGAATGGGGGGGCATGGAATGGGCAGGTTTGGGGCATTTCTAAAATCTATGTGCGCTGATATAGAATATAACCCCTCTGCACCTAACTTAGTCACCAGCATTTACACCAAATTTTGATTGGCGTAAATACAAAATACATGCGACTAAACTTAGTCATGTGGATGGGTTCTAGGTATATTCTATAAACTGTGCCTCACTTTAGGCATAGTTTATAGACTACACCTAGGTATATCTTTTTTTTTTTCTCAGCGACAATTTTTACACCACCATATATAGAATCTAGTCCATTCTGTATAAATTCTGCTCAAAGAGAGATCCTGTGCCCTGTGTTGTGCAAGATGCCTTCTCCATACATTGCAGGCAGGATTTTCTCTGTGTTAATCAACCATACAGATCCAGGACCATGGCTAAGTGTGAAAATATGGTCCTAGTATGCTAGCGTGGCCCAGGCTGGTGTGGATTCTGCTGCTTCTTTAGCTGGTTGAAGCAGACTCAACCATTACAGACATGAGATTCTTTTGTACGCCAACATTTCAGTACTAAGAATGACAGCATGAAGAACAACACATGGAAATTCTAATTTGCAGAATTTTCAAAGAGTTAAATCAACAAATGAGTCAAAACAAGAGCAAAATGCATAAGCACAGTGGAAAATACAACTTGTTACACCAATAACCATTCGCTGATCAAAATCAGACCAATGAATGGTGAAGGAAAGCTGAATTGAAATCTTAAAATGAGAGGCTGGTAGCTGCAGCCCAAGACAGTGGGTTACAGCTGAAATGTTTCACAGCAAGCACAGAAAAAAACTGTTACAACACATCTGTAGATACTGTAAAAAAAAAAAAGTCACGATTACTTATAGCTGTCTGTGAAGTTGTGAGGGCAGAAAATTTCTATACAGAAAGACACATTAAGGTGACACACCTCATTCACTGGAAACTTTGTAAATATTACAAATTTGCTGCACTGAAAAACCACTGGGATCACAACCTTAACAAAATTATGGAGAATGAAGATGTCACCAATTAAAAGGCTAGATGCAAGGAAACTGGACATTGTGGTAAAAGAGAGGTACTAGAACGTTGACCATAAAGGTGTCCGTCCCAAGTGATTACTCTGAATCGTATGGAGAGAGAGATCTTCAAGTACTAAGAAATACAGTCAGAGACAAGAAAATATGGCAGTAAGTTACAGATATTTCCCATCATTTTGGGTGTCATAGGATCGATTAAAAAGGAATTTACAAGCACACCTGGATATATTGCCTATGGACATTCCATCTTATGAATTCCAGAAGGAAGAGGTTCTTTGACACAATGCAAGAACTGCGCTGAGCATTAGCTGTAAATTTGAGAGTGAGTTCATACTCCGCACACATTGACTTAGGAGTGAGATTCTTTAATGTCATGGTATGTTGGATTTATTCATTTTTTATATACCACATATATATCACAGTATCAAAGCAAGAGAAAGTTCCAACTTGGTAAACAGCTCACTCCTGGCTGCAAAAATGCATTTACCAGGGATTGTGATGCATTTAAAATGAAAAAGTGTAATTTGAGATACAGAGAAAAAGTTACTTCCATTCTCTTGGGTAGTAAGTACCCTGTTTACTTGACTACTTATTAAATGCAGGCCTAAAGACAAATTTGGTAGGCCACTGAAATGAATCAGACCAATCTATTATGACCAGGAAGCAGAAAAGCCCGTTTCCAACCATCCCTTGGTCTCCAGGATCAGGAAGGCTCGCTACATTTAATACTGCCAGCAAGATCATTGGCACATTGTGGAATTTCAGTGTGTGCTCCCCACAAATCTAATGAAATCACAAGTCTGGGACCTTACCACCAGCCATTGACATAGGGGTAAAGTCTCATGCAGTAACCGGGGGGTACTGACCTATGTGCATCAAATGGCACATGCCCAATACACACGTGCAAAATAAAAATGATCTTTTGGATGGATGCCAAAAATGAATACCATGAGCCACATGGTAGCCAGGCAGTAACTCCATTTTGGCGCACATTGGGTGCCTGTACACACGTGGCTTAGTAAAAGGGCCCCTTAGTAACAGATAGCAGATAAAGACCAGTATGGCCCATCTAGTCTGCCTAGCAAGGTGGCTAGAGTTGTACCTGCCACTGTGCAGAACATGCAGGTTACCTCCTCTAAGCTTTTGTTCAGGACCGTACCTGCTTTGCAGTGCAGGTTATATGTGTCATTTGTTTGCTTTGATCCCATCCTTTTGCAAGACAGGGATCCTCTGCCTTTATCCCACACCTTATTGAGTTCTTCCACCATTTTTGTCCCAACCACTTCCACAGAGAGAGCATTCCAGGCTTCTGTTACCCTTTTGATGAAAAAGTATATCCTGCCGTTGCTTTAAAGCTTACCTCCTTGCAATTTAATTTTATGTCCTCTAATTATATAGCTTTTTCATCTACCCTTCATGCATTTACACATCTCTATTATATTTGGATAGGATAAAGACAATTAGAAACATTCACACATATCTCTGTCATCTATGATCCAAACAGACCAAGGAAAGCTGTAACAAACATGATACTTAAATTGATTTCTAAACTCTCTCTCCCTGGCAGTGACGATCCTAGGTCAGCTGCTACCTGGGGCAGATCGCCGATGCGCACCCCCTCGCCCTGAGTGCAGCACAACACCTCCACTGGCGCATCAAGCCCCCCTCCCCCCCCCCCCCCCCCCAGTGCATTCTTGGCTGCTGAGAGCAGCTGCGCAGCTCTCGGCTTTGCTGGCTCCCTGCCCCGGAACAGGAAGTAACCTGTTCCGGGGCAGAGGGAGCAGGGAGCCAGCGGAGCCGACAGGCGCGCATCTGCTTTCTGCACCCCTCCAGCAGCGTGCATCCAGGGTGGACCGCGCCCACCGTCCCACCCTTGGTACACCACTGCTGTCTGGAATTAGAAAGCAGGCTGCTCATTAAGTCAAAGGAAATGGCTACCTCTACAGCTTATACTGGGTCTATTTTGCTGCACTAAAATTTGTAAGGTGACAGTGAAATTCTGTGCACCTAAAGGATAGTAGTTTTGGACAATCAAACCCTTCCAGCAAGTATTCACATAGGGGCCCTTTTACTAAGCCGCGTAAGCGTCTACGCATGCCAAAATGGAGTTACCACACGGCTACCATGCATCTCTTGTGGTAAAAAATAATTTTTATTTTCTGCTGTGTATTGGACACGGGCCAAGTGGCATTTGGTGCATGTAGGTCATTACCACCCGATTACCGTGTGAGACTTTACCGCTAGGTCAATGGCGGGGGGGGGGGGGGGGAGGTAAGGTCTCAGACCCAAAATGGACGTGTGGCAATTTTCATATTGCCGCACATCCATTTTCGGCAAAAATTTTAAAAAGGCCTTTTTTTACAGGTGCACTGAAAAAATGAGTCTGTGCATGCCCAAAACCCACATCTACACTACCACAGGCCATTTTTCTGCGCACCTCAGTAAAAGAAGCCCACAGCAATTGTGTTACAGAGCAGGACGGAAGAGGACATCAAGACAACACATTGCTAAATGCCCCACGTCCAAAAAATAATCTCCTGCTAAAAATGCCACTGGCCTGTCAAGCCGCTCCGCTTCCTCATCAATCCTTAATTTTTGTACATCTTTTTTTCACTCTTCAAATTCTTCATGTATCTTTAATAACAAAAGTTATTGTCCAAAAAAGCTTCTTTTATCAAAGGTAAAAATCCACACATCTGAAAATTATAGGAATCAACTCCAACGCTCCAGATAAGTGTGGATTTCTACCTTGTCTTTGTTATTAAAGATACATGAAGAGTTTGAAAATGATTTATAAAAATTAAGGATCGACAAGGAAGCTGGGTGGCTTGATATGCCAGTGGCATTTGTTGAACTTGCGTAAATGTGCATTCCGCGGGATGCACAGCCATTTCCAAGCAATGCACAGAAAAGCCCACCTACCTTTCAGCAGAGGAACTTTACGGGAGGTCTGGAGCAGCCGTAGCATGTCATCAGTCTGCAGTGTTTGCATGCATCCCATATGTAACAGCAAGTTATAGAACAAAAAAAAAAGGCTGCATACCGTGAAGCACATCCACAGTATCCACAGTTTAAAAAAAAAAAAAAGTGTGAGGTGGCCCCAATGCAGCCAGTGGATTGAGACATTTGGCTCCTCTACACCTCTCCTGCTTGCTGATGAGTACAACGGAACAAGATCTCTGGGCTTTTTAGGAAAGGCCAGAGGTATTTCCCCACAGTGAGCCCGACGGCTTTTCCTTTTATTATTTACTTTTGCTCTTCAGCTCTGCTCTGGCTGGTGTGGGTTGCATCTCCTATTCTCAAACATCCCCACCACACCCTCGATGCAGCATCTTCCCCTCCCCTCAATTTCTTTATGAGGGGTCCCTTTGCGTCAGTAATAACCAAAAAAAAAGTGCAGCCCATATTGACTAAGCAGCTAGGAAGTCAGCAGTGTGCATCAGCCACCGCCACAGGCACTTCTGCACATGCTCAGTTCCTGCCACTGACCTGTGCAGGAGTGCTGACATCACTAGAAGAAGCAGGCCAACAACTTCTTCACTTGGAGAACCCCTGAAAAGAGCTCACAGAACCCAGTTTTGCAATCACTGGTTTAGAATATCTCAAGAGCAAATTGGGGAAAAAAGTGCTAATTCATATCCTAATACTCTGAATATAAAGGAGTATTGTGTGCTCCCTTTTTAAAAACAGCTAGGCTGTCTCAAATCAGCAATCAATCATTTACTTGTGCAGTTCCCCAAATGTGGAGTGCTTTATCTCCCAGTCTGTGGTTGTGTTTCCAACTTTAAGTTTAAGACCCACTTGTTTTACATTTTTAAGGAGAGCATTAGGTCTAATTAGCTGACTTAAGCTAGACCATTCCTAGATCAGACAGATTAAAACCATAAAATGACAAGTCAGTCTTTGTTTTATGTTTGAAAATGTGTTTGTACCCGTTATATGTTTATGATAATATGTTTTATTGTTAAATCATTTGTTATGATTTTACTCTGTAAAGAGGCATACTGAAAAAGACAACACAAAAACTCAGTAAATAAGTGAACAGTAACTGATAAAAACATTTAAAAGATTCATGGTAACAGTGTGGTCATGATTAGTGAACTTCAGGTTTCATTATGCACCGGGAAGTAAACACCAAAGTCAAAAGAGAAATTTTTCAGAAACCTGGCATTGATACACCAAAGTTACTTTTCTCCATGGCGCATTAAAAATCTCTTTAAAAATACCTTGAAATAGTCAAAAAGCAGCACTCTATTTACTTTTATGAGATGCAGTAAACTGGATCCAGACTGTGGTACCTTTCACTGAACCCATAGCGATACCCCCCCCCCCCCCCCCTCAATCTGTTTGTGTATATGAGTTTTGGGAGAAATTGTAGACATGGCACACTGGACGTCAGTAATATTCTCTGGACAATTCTTAGGTACGTGGAATAAATGGTCCTACACCAAGGCACAGAATTAGCACCTTCTCCCCAGTAGAATTGTCATTATATACTCCTAATCTAGTGCTGTGCCCAAATATATATATATATATATATATATATACACACACATATATACAAGGCCCTTTATGCAGGTCAATAGCATTTGCTTCCAGGCCTCAAGGTCTGCAAATGGTTGGGTTTTGCAGATATCCTTAATGCCTATGCATGAGCACATTCTGCAAACCTACTGCCTCTCCTTGTATGCAAGTCATGCATATTCATTAGCAGATAGCCTGAAGACCTGGGACTGGGCCCAACACTGAGTGATTTTTCCCAGCCTGCCCCACTTTTCAGCCAAGCCGACTGCCAGCAGAGCCTCAAAACCGACAATAGAAGAGCTGGTTTTCTGTCCATGGACCAGAACTGTCAGCATCACAATGAGTCTTTGCACAGGGCCCTGCAACCCTCCCCATACCAGCCTTTCTGGGCTGGTATTAATAGCACTAGTGCAGGCTATGTGCTATGCTGCTTTTCATTTTTCCATTATAAAGGTCTTAAGTCTATAACCATATACAGTGGGGGAAATAAGTATTTGATCCCTTGCTGATTTTGTAAGTTTGCCCACTGACAAAGACATGAGCAGCCCATAATTGAAGGGTAGGTTATTGGTAACAGTGAGAGATAGCACATCACAAATTAAATCCGGAAAATCACATTGTGGAAAGTATATGAATTTATTTGCATTCTGCAGAGGGAAATAAGTATTTGATCCCCCACCAACCAGTAAGAGATCTGGCCCCTACAGACCAGGTAGATGCTCCAAATCAACTCGTTACCTGCATGACAGACAGCTGTCGGCAATGGTCACCTGTATGAAAGACACCTGTCCACAGACTCAGTGAATCAGTCAGACTCTAACCTCTACAAAATGGCCAAGAGCAAGGAGCTGTCTAAGGATGTCAGGGACAAGATCATACACCTGCACAAGGCTGGAATGGGCTACAAAACCATCAGTAAGACGCTGGGCGAGAAGGAGACAACTGTTGGTGCCATAGTAAGAAAATGGAAGAAGTACAAAATGACTGTCAATCGACAAAGATCTGGGGCTCCACGCAAAATCTCACCTCGTGGGGTATCCTTGATCATGAGGAAGGTTAGAAATCAGCCTACAACTACAAGGGGGGAACTTGTCAATGATCTCAAGGCAGCTGGGACCACTGTCACCACGAAAACCATTGGTAACACATTACGACATAACGGATTGCAATCCTGCAGTGCCCGCAAGGTCCCCCTGCTCCGGAAGGCACATGTGACGGCCCATCTGAAGTTTGCCAGTGAACACCTGGCTGATGCCGAGAGTGATTGGGAGAAGGTGCTGTGGTCAGATGAGACAAAAATTGAGCTCTTTGGCATGAACTCAACTCGCCGTGTTTGGAGGAAGAGAAATGCTGCCTATGACCCAAAGAACACCATCCCCACTGTCAAGCATGGAGGTGGAAATGTTATGTTTTGGGGGTGTTTCTCTGCTAAGGGCACAGGACTACTTCACCGCATCAATGGGAGAATGGATGGGGCCATGTACCGTACAATTCTGAGTGACAACCTCCTTCCCTCCGCCAGGGCCTTAAAAATGGGTCGTGGCTGGGTCTTCCAGCATGACAATGACCCAAAACATACAGCCAAGGCAACAAAGGAGTGGCTCAGGAAGAAGCACATTAGGGTCATGGAGTGGCCTAGCCAGTCACCAGACCTTAATCCCATTGAAAACTTATGGAGGGAGCTGAAGCTGCGAGTTGCCAAGCGACAGCCCAGAACTCTTAATGATTTAGAGATGATCTGCAAAGAGGAGTGGACCAAAATTCCTCCTGACATGTGTGCAAACCTCATCATCAACTACAGAAGACGTCTGACCGCTGTGCTTGCCAACAAGGGTTTTGCCACCAAGTATTAGGTCTTGTTTGCCAGAGGGATTAAATACTTATTTCCCTCTGCAGAATGCAAATAAATTCATATACTTTCCACAATGTGATTTTCCGGATTTAATTTGTGATGTGCTATCTCTCACTGTTACCAATAACCTACCCTTCAATTATGGGCTGCTCATGTCTTTGTCAGTGGGCAAACTTACAAAATCAGCAAGGGATCAAATACTTATTTCCCCCACTGTACATACTCTATACAAGTTTAAGTCAGAATGCATGTGCGATATAAAAACGTGGGCCCTGATTCTGTGTTTGGATGTGGCTTCGGGAGCAAGGCACTGGTGCATAAAAACGCAGTTTTGTGCACAACAATGCCCTCTGTGTGTGTGTAAATCACTGCACATGTGGCTATTACACATACAGTTGTGTGCAGCAGCATTCCTGTGGATGAGGCTGGGGCAGGAATTACACTTACATGCTTACTTCTGTCATGTCAGAAGTATGAGCAAAACCAGAGCTGACATGAAACATACTGGGGCCTAAAGCAGAAATTTGGGATGGATCCCAAAGCCACAGGCTAGATCTCCAGTTTCAGACAGGATTGGGCCCCCTGCACCCTGGAACCTAGGGCAATTGCCTTGTTTGCACCCCCACTAACACCCACCTTGCATATAACTTCCATGGCAAGAGTACCTGCAACATGTAACAAGTGCAAATCTGTGTGCACTTTCACTTAGGTAATTTTCAACAGCAAACTTTACATACGCACACAGTTTGAAAATTGCCCCATACTCTTTAGCAGCCCTCCAGAATAACAGATTTCCTAACATTTGCACTATATCGCACTAGCAATGTTCTGGCTCATATTTCTGCTTCAGAAACAAACCATATTTGATATGTACTATACAGTGTTTTAAAAACTACATATGGCTAGTGATCACATCCACCATGTAGCCAGCAAAAATGGTACCTTTTTCATAGGTTACCATGACATTCTTTCAGATGCATCGTTAGGGCAGCCATGTTGGACAGTGTCACCTCATACACCAGATCAGATGGGTCACATGATAGCACAGTACACAAATCACAACCCAACTAAATATTTCTGGTACTGTAACTGATGATGGTATCCCATACATTATTGCTTCCTAAGATTACAGGCAGTTACAGGAAAGTTGCTTAGAGAATTTCAATTCCAACACATGGAAATTTCTTATATTGATGTAGGGTAGACTTCACTACTCATCACATGAATTTCTGAACCTTTGAAAAAGTGCACAATGGTTACAGGTTTCTTTAAAAACACAGTTTCAGTTCCCAACTGTGCTTCTTCCCTGACCAGGGTTTGAACAGAAAGCATGGTCCTTTCTTTAAAAAAAAGAAGCCCTTAAATGGGAATGGCAGAAGGTATAGAGAAGCCTCCATTCATCTCTTCCTTCTGCTCACATCAGCACAGTGGTCCAGTTGTTCATCAGATCTTCCAGAATATCCGTCGTTTATACAATACGTACGATATCAATACCCACAAGGAGGTTGCAACCAAGTTCTGGGCCAGGTGCTGACCATGTGAACGGTTGTCTATCTTCCACTTAAAGGGGAAATAGTTTTCGAACACTTCATGCCCCACATACACCAGGATAGAGTTCATACCTTTAAAGAGAGCACAGTAAGTCACTGGAGAATGCAGTTTTAGTTGCCTGTAATATACTGGCAGCTCATGAAGATAAAGCCAAAGTTTCTTTGAACTTATAAAGGAAAGGTTTTCAGGGAGAAAAACATTTTTTGCAAGTTTGGCTTGACTGGTCTCCCCACCCCCAATTCAGGACTTAGAACAATTTACAGCCACATTAGGTTAAGAAAACTATCCCTATTCTATATATGAAAATATCTGTAAGGAGGCCACATAAGGTTAAGAAAACTATCCCTATTCTATATATGAAAAGATCTGTAAGGAGGCCACATAATCACTGTAAAAGCCAAATAAGCACCCTCGATTCAGAGCTTTTGTTTGACAACAGGATAGTGAGAAAAACCAGGCAATCGGCTGCATGTACTCTGGTTAGAGAATGACACGGGGACAAAGTTTGTCCCCGTCCCCGTGAACTCTATCCCCGTTCCCGCCCCCCTGCAAACTCTGTCCCCATCCCCACGAACTCTATCCCCGTTCCAGCCCCCATGAACTCTGTCCCTATCCACAGAAGCCTCGCTGTTTAACCACACTTAAGATTTACCTTTGGGTTTAAAAAGCAAAATCATATGCATGTAAGGACTGCATACACGAATTAAAATAAATGCCCTTAAAATGTAATAATACTGGACTGGTCTGGCAAGCAATAATGGAACAGTGATGGAATATTCATTCACATAACAAGCAATAATGAGCACTAATTTTTCTAATCATTCTACAACTCCAAGCACATTTAATTCTGTTCTCACTATACAAGACAGGGAACCACAGAAAAATTGAAATATAGATCTCCCCCAAGAAAGCCAAGTAAACACTGGTAAATGAGAAACAGAAATGTATTTTCTCCTGCACTCTGCAAAATACAAAAAATAGAAAAGACATACATTTCACAAAGCAGGCACATCTCAGTCCTTATATATTACTAGTAAAAAAGCCCCGTTTCTGATGCAAATGAAACGGGGGGCTAGCAATGTTTTCTTCTGTGTGCATGTGGGAGTGTGTGTGTCCCTGCCCTCTGGCCTCTCTCCCCTCCCCCCTCTGAGTCCTTCACTGTTACAGAGCCAGCGATTTGATTTCGTGCTCTGCTGTTTTCCTTCACTGACTGTGTTACAGAGAGGGCGGGGCACACACTCATAGGGAAACCGGATATCTCGCCCCCTTCACACTTCCGGCTGGAGGCTTCATAGAGCGTTGGTGTTGCCTTTTATATAGAGAGATAATTGATCCATATTTCGGTTACCTGTTATTGTTTGCTGATTGCACACTTTTTGCTCATTGTTCAATTTTTAAGACAGTAAACAATTTTCAGTTTATTGCCTCTTTGTCTGTACTGACAAAGAATCCTGGTGGTTTGTGTGTTGAGTCTGTGAGTGCTTTCTGGGAACTGTAGAACCACTGGGAGTGTGGCCTCCATTAACCTAGAAATCACCAGGGATAATTTGAGAGTAGGAGACTCACTCAGAGGCAGTTGGGACCCAGTCATTGGGAGGAGAGTGGTAGTGTAAAGCACAAGCAGCAGGTGACGTGGACCTGGGTTGTGCTGGGGACAGACCCTCTAAGTGGCCACAGAGTAACCCCAGGCAGGCAGCAGGAGAGATGTTGGATGGAGAGAGAGGGGCTTAAGAAACTCATGTGAGTGTGTGGGGAAAGGGGGAGGATGGATATAGAGAGAGAGAGCGCACGAGAGCGAGAGTAATGTGGGATCAGCCTAGGGAGAGGGAGATGCTGGATCTTCCCCGAGGGAGGATGGCAGAGACAATTGGGGGGGGGGGGGGGGGACAAGAAGCAGAGACATTGGATGGACCCAGGGAAGAGAGAGAGAGGGAGCTGGATGGACCTGGGGAAGTCCGGGGGGGGGGGGGGGGGTGTAATACATGGGATTGAAGGTCAGCTGGGGATGGAATGAGTGGAATGTTTTGGCTGTAATTATGTGTTGATATTCTCTGTTATGGGAAACAGGCTAGTTGTTTAAGGGATGCCAGCACCTCTGGGAAAGGCACCTTCAACCTGTGCAGGTCTGGGGGAGTTATTCTCTGTTATGGTGGTTGTTTAAGGGATGCCAGCACCTCTGGGAAAGGCACCTTCAACCTGTGCAAGTCTGGGGGAGTTATTCTCTGTTATGGGAAACAGGCTGGTTGTTTAAGGGATGCCAGCTTGTGCAAGTCTGGGAAAGGCACCTTTGTTTCACACTATAAAAGAGGGGGGAGCACGGACCTTCTTTAGAAGCTTGCCTGAACATAGGGACGCCTTGTTCAGTGAAGGGTATTTCCCTGCAATCTCTGAGGAAGAGCTAGTGCTTCCCTGGTGGTCTTCCCAGATGCTGACTGAATTGCGGGTGCTGTAAGTATCTTGGTGTATGTGTTCACATATGTATCACCAATAAAAGCGATATACCGCATATTGTGTCTGGTGGCTTTTGTGTTGTCATAAGCACAGCGCCCCCTAGTGTTACAGGGGGGGGAGAGAAGGGCTTAAAAAACTCATGTGGGGGGGAGGAGATAGAGAAATGCTAGATCAGCCTAGGGAGAGGATGAGATGATGGATCTTCCGAGATGGAGGGAGGTTGAAAGAAAGATGTTAGAACTGCTGGGGGGTGGGAGGAGAGAGGCAGAGACACTGGATGGACCTTGGTGAGAGAGAGAGGCAGTGGGAGTTGGATGGACATGGGGGAGTGTGAGAGACAGGGAGAGGCAGAAGAGATGTTGGATGGACCTGAGAGGGGCTTAACTTGTGGGAGGGGGGATGAGGGGACAGAAATGCTGGAAAAGGTGAAATAGTAGGTGTAGCAAGGGACTTGGGATGGAGCATGGGTGGGGTAAGGGGAGGGGCATGAGGTGGGGCAGGTGTCAGGTTTTTCTGTTAAAAAGTTGGCAACCCTACAGCAGAATCAGTGCTCTCAGTTTGATTTCATTATCATTCTCCACCCCTGCCCCTTCAGACTGCATTCAGTAAGTTGCCTGTTATTTACCTGTTGTAATAAAACTGTTGGAACTGTGTCTTCCTTATGGAGGTTGGTACAAGATTTAGCTTACTGATTAGCAGTGCATGGGCACTGTAAGATCAGTAAAACAATGTTACCACCCACCATGCGCCATTCCTTTAGCCTCAGCTCTTTTGTGGCACTGATAGAGTGGTTCTAATGCTACAAGGGGAGAAAAACATAAGGTCCCCCGCCCAACACACACACAGTTATCAGTTTTATTGTGCCCTCCAGCAGCTAATATCACCGAAGCTGCTGCTGTAGCTTTTCACTGCCGACAAGTAGAGAACAAGTGAATGCCTGCACAAAGGAGACTCCTAAGCTGGAAGATGTGATGTAACTCAATTTCCTGTTTGTTGCAGGTCAATTACACTCAAAGGCAGGGCCCATTGATGCTGACAGGGATGTAAATATTAAAAAAAAAAATGTAGTCTAACATATTAAAATGCCATCACTTAATCATTTAATAAGTTTGTAATCTTTACTAACAGATAAATATGACAACTTTAAAAAGTTATTGCAAAAGTTAATATTTAGATATCATTTTGTTAAGCTTTTTACATAACTTAAAAAACATAACAATAGCCATTCTGGGTCAGACCAATGGTCCATCTAGCTCAGTATCCTGCTTCCAACAGTGGCCAATCCAGGTCACAAGTACCTGGCAGAAACCCAGTTAGTAGCAATATTCCATGCTACAAATCCCAAGGCAAGCAGTAACTCCCCCATGTCTATCTCAATAACAGACTATGGATTTTTCCTCCAGGAACTTTTCCAAACCTTTTTTAAACCCAGAAACGTTAACCGCCAATACCACATCCTCTGGCAATGAGTTCCAGAGCTTAACCATTCTTTGAGTGAAAAACTTTTTTCCTCCTATTCATTTTAAAAGTATTTCCATGTAATTTAATTGTGTGTCCCCTGGTCTTTGTACTTTTTGAAAGACTGAAAAAATGTATTCGCTTTTACCCGTTCCACACCACTCAGAATTTTGTAGACCTCAATCATATCTCCCCTGATCGGTCTCTTTTCCAAGCTGAAGAGTGCAGGACGTCTCAGAAACAGAACGAAGCCTTGCGCCGGAAGAAGAGGACCTCGGCCTCTGCCTTGCAGATCAGTCAGCAATCAGCCAGCAACTCACAGAAACAAAACGAAGCCTTGCGCTGGAAGAAGAGGACCTCGGCCTCCGCCTTGCAGATCAGCCAGCAACTCACAGAAACAGAACGAAGCCCTATCCCGCTCTCTGTTGGAGTCCCTCAGGGTTCTGTCCTTGGACCCCTTCTTTTCTCCATCTACACCTCTTCCCTGGGCGCCCTGATCTCATCTCATGGCTTCCAGTATCACCTTTATGCTGACGACAACCAGCTTTCTCTCTCCACACCTGACATCACTGCGGAAACCCAGGTCAAAGTATCGGCCTGCTTATCCGACATTGCTGCCTGGATGTCCAACCGCCACCTGAAATTGAACATGGCCAAGACCGAACTTCTTGTCTTCCCACCCAAACCCACTTCTCCTCTACCTCCACTCTCTATTTCGGTTGACAACACCCTCATTGTCCCCGTCTCTTCTGCCCGCAATCTCGGTGTCATCTTCGACTCCTCCCTCTCTTTCTCTGCGCACATCCAGCAGATAGCCAAGACCTGTCACTTCTTCCTCTATAACATTAGCAAAATCCGCCCTTTCCTCTCTGAGCACACCACCCGAACTCTCATCCACTCCCTCGTTACCTCTCGCCTTGACTACTGCAACCTGCTCCTCACTGGTCTCCCACTTAGCCACCTATCCCCCCTTCAGTCCGTTCAGAACTCTGCCGCACGTCTTATCTTCCGCCTGAACTGATACACTCATACCACCCCTCTCCTCAAGTCACTTCATTGGCTTCCGATCAGGTACCGCATTCAATTCAAGCTTCTGCTACTAACCTACAAATGTACTCGATCTACAGCCCCTCCTTACCTCTCAACCCTCATCTCCCCTTACGTTCCTACCCGTACCCTCCGCTCTCAAAACAAATCCCTCCTTTCAGTACCCTTCTCCACCACCGCCAACTCCAGACTCCGCCCTTTTTCCCTCGCCTCACCCCACGCTTGGAACAAACTCCCCGAGCCCATACGCCAAGCCCCCTCCCTGCCCATCTTCAAATCTCTGCTTAAAGCCCACCTCTTCAATGTCGCCTTCGGCACCTAACCTCTACACCTCTGCCCAGGAAACCTAGACTGCCCAACTTGACATTTTGTTACTTAGATTGTAAGCTCCTTTGAGCAGGGACTGTCCTTCGTTGTTTATTTTGTGCAGCGCTGCGTAACCCTAGTAGCGCTCTAGAAATGTTAAGTAGTAGTAGTAGTAGTAGATCAGCCAGCAGTTGCTGGCTGATCTGCAAGGCTTCGTACTGTTTCTGTGAGTCTGACATCCTGCATATATAACGTGCAGGACGTCAGACTCAGAAACAGAACAAAGCCTTGCGCCGGAAGAAGAGGACCACGGCAGACCACGGCCTCTGCCTTGCAGATCAGCCAGCAACTCACAGAAACAGAATGAAGCCTTGCAGATCAGCCAGCGGTTGCTGGCTGATCTGCAAGGCTTCGTTCTGTTTCTGTGAGCCTAACGTCCTGCACATACAATGTGTAGGACCTCAGAAACAGAACGAAGCCTTGCGCCGGAAGAAGAGGACCTCGGCTGGCGGGGGTTGGGGTCCCCCGCCAGCAAAGGTATGCGACGGCGGGTTGGCAGCGGGAGGAGGGGGGGTCGAGAGGGTCATCAGCAGGGGGGTCCAGGGCCAAATCTACGGGGGCCAAGGCCCCCATGGCCCCACGTAGCTACGCCACTGCATTCAGGCACCTTGGGCAAATCACCCTCCGGTGCCTCCAAGTAAGCTCTTTGGGGACAAGAAAATACCTACTGTGACTGAATGTAACTCGCATAGAGCTACATTCCCTCCCCCCCCCCCCCCAACAGTAATATTGCCTTCTTCTGTGGTTTAGCACTCACCTGGGAACACAAAAGGCGCCCCTGACCACAACTTCTTCACATCCACTAAGTAATATATGAGCAGCAGCAGCAGGAAGGCGAAGCAACACAGAGTTGTCACATAGGAGATGGACCTGTGTACATTAGAAGTAGAAGGATTTATGTTTCAATCATTTTTATTATCAGAATACAGTTTGAGTTTTTGCTTGTAACATGTCTCTTGTCTCATTAAAGTAATAACACGTGTTCTTTTTACAATATTAAACATTGTCTGTTTTCCATTTTCCCCCTCTCTCTATCCTTCCCCCTCCCCCTCCCCCCCCCCCCCTACTTCAAGACTATCATGATCTTGTTAATGTCCAGAACAGTCTATTTTGTCTGAGATCCATATTTCTCCAGCTGTCTTAGTCTGATGCGTAGCCGCTGGTAAATCCTCTTTTGAGTGCTTGGATGCAGAGTATACAAAAATCTTCTCCATATCTTTCTAAAAAGGCTGATATCTTGTGTTGTAGCCTCCATCAACCCACATAGTTCAATATGCAAGAGTTCTATCATCTTAGATCTCCATAGATCTTTAGATGGGGGATTCTCCTCTCTCCATAGTAGTAATATTACTTTCTTCCCAGTCATGGAGGCTCTCTGTAAAAACCCTGATAGTCCCGCTGGGGCAGGTTGTTGTATGCTGAATGTATCAAATAAAATTAAAGGGTCCGCCAATATCTGTATACTCCAGTATCTTGTAATTTCTTTTAAGATTAAAGTCCAAAAGTGACGGATGTGAGGACAGGTCCAAAACATGTGACCCAGTGTAGCTTGGGCAGCACCACATTTCATACATTCTCAGAAGTAGAAGGATTTAAATATGTGCATGATGTCTTGTACACTACAGAATTAGTTTAGTATGAGCTAATAAATTAGTAGGCTGCCAGGTGCATTTTAAAAATAAAGAAACCACTGCAATTAAATATTTTAAATTTGTTTTAAAGAGAAAAACAAGTCTAGCAACCCTACCAAGTCCTCAGGTCCAGACAGCCCGTTGATTGCAACCAGTTGCAGAAGTTAAAATTAAATGCCCTCAAGCAAAATATCTAAATGGGCCCTCGGAGTCAGGGGGAGGGGTCTATCTCAGACGATGCAGGAGTGGCTATAAGTGGGCTCCTTCCTTTTCTAGTCTCCATTTGTTGGTACTATACGGGCTGCCTGGGTAGAAATTTATACCACTGAGTGCACCATCCCATCCTTTTTGTTCATCTTGGACTCCACTTTTTTTTGTTTGTTTGTTTTGTAAAGAAAACTCTTGCCCTAAGGCTTGGGGTCTGCAGGGTTAGCTCAACTGCAAAGGTGCACTTAAGGGCAGGATGGGTTATGTCAAGGTCTCAGGTTAAACCACCCCGCCTCTCCCTGCAGGTATCATCAGCTAGCACAACTGTTTTGGGGGAGGGGGAATTAAAAAATAGTGTGGTGGGGAGAGAGGATAAACTGGTATCACTTAAAATGTTTCATCTTAGCCAAATGAACCAGTAAATTAATTATCCTAATTTCCACATGATAATCATAAGTATAATTATTGAGGATGCTGGAAAAAAAAAAACTGTGGGGCCCCCACTAATGCTTAGTGCATGCTAACAATTAGCTCATGCTAAATGCTAAGAAGTAAAAAGGCTTCTAAATAAATGTACATAAATAAGTACACATAAATGCATATACAAAAAAGATTATGCACATTCCTTACAACACTCTAATAATTAGCCCAGCTCCTATCAATATCATTTATTAGCAATCATTGTACTTTGCAATTACTGAACAGAACCCAATGGCTAGATTAATCTACAGATGCACATGCTTCGAGAGAACCAGCCCACTGTTGCAAGCACTACACCTGCTCTCCATTAGGGCGTGGACAATGTTGAAACTTTGTACCATGGTCTACAGAATCCTCTTCGGCGGCGCCCCAAACTACATGAAAGACCTGAACCCACTACCACCAAAAAATGCAAATGCAAGAAACTATCTAACCCTGCTGTATCCAAACTGCAAAAATCGTGCACACAAATCAGTCCACAACAGGATTTTCTTACTTAAGCACCAAATGGTGGAATTCCCTATCCAGAGACCTGAGAAGCATGAAACACAACCTGAACTTTCATAAACATCTTAAAGCCTACCTTTTCAAAATTTTTTTCCCAAACTACAACACCCAACAACAGAACCAATAGAAGTCCAGTTCCTGCCCTTGATGTCCCTACCTGACCCTACCTGTCACAACACTTCTGATAATAAAAATGTTATCACTGTAACTCTGTAAGCCACACTGAACCAATTCAGTTTGGAAAATCATGGGATATACATACTGTTATAAATAAATAAAATCAAACTGATGCCATGCTGAAAATTAAAAAGATGTTGGGAAAAACCTAACTATGGCTTTTCTAAGGAGTGGAAGAGGAAAATGGAGGTGATCCCAACATGGAAATAGGTTTCCAGTAAAAACCAAATAAAAAACCTACTCTTGACCTCTGTGGTAGAAAAGGAACCAAGGTAGCTTCATTTGGGATGGCCAACATACATGTGGGTGGAAGAAATAGTTCTAAGAACTACCAGAAGTCCAGATAGTTGATGTTTACTTTTATTGGAGAATAAAATTTGTTTTAACTAAAGGGAATGGGACTTGATATACTGCCTTTCTGTGGTTTTTGCTACTACATTCAAAGCGGTTTACATAGTATATACAGGTACTTATTTATACCTGGGGCAATGGAGGGTTAAGTGACTTGCCCAGAGTCACAAGGAGCTGCAGTGGGAATCGAACCCAGTTCCCTAGGATCAAAGTCCGCTGCACTAACCACTAGGCTTTTATTGTGAAGATACTGGACTTCTGGTAGTTCTTGGAACTATTTCTTCCACTCTCGTTTGCTTGTTTGATCTGCTATGGAAGTATTCACCTGACGTTTTTGGTCCAACACACATGTGGTTCACTGTGCTAAAAATCTCTACAAGCCTGAAGAGTTTTGCTATGCTTTTTCCAGACGTCACCCAACTGTAAGGACTACATATCTTGCCCATCCTCTGGGAAATATGTATTTCACGCATATTCATTGGTGACTTCCTGAAAATCGGGCTACAGGGTGGACCTATCTAATTCTATAACGCTGCATGCATTTTAAGAGAGCAATTCTGACCCACCCATGTCCCTCCCATCAATACGCCCTCTTTTCAGATCCGCGCAGAAAAACTTAGGCACTATTCTATAACTGGGTGCTTAAGTGTAGTTCCGTGCAGATCCGCCATTTTTGGCACCTTGCTTCCCTTATAACGCTTTTCCGCACAGGAAAATTGGCATGGAAATAGTGTATAATGTTGGGCACCATATATAGAATTCCCTAGATAATGTTTATTAAAAGTTTTCATCTGCACAACACTCAAAAGGTCAAATAATGTAACATCACAAGGAATTAGACTTGACTTAAATGACAAACAGCCAATAGGATTGGATCTCCCCAGATATTCCACAGTGTCTACTCCCCCACTTACCATAAATTCTTGTTTATTGGAATAAATCCTTCATTTTGTGAACATTTTGTCAATATAGCTGAAATGATACCCTAAAAACAGCAAATTGTGAGAGATTTAAATAAATACACTGCAATACACTTAAGCCAGACAAAAAAACAATGGATTTTACTAAGAAACAAAGCTAAAAAGACAAACACTTGCTGGATTCTTTTCTGATTACTTCAGTCTCCCAAGCAGGGGCGCAGCCAGACCTGAATGTTTGGTGGGCCCGGAGCCCTATGGCCCGCCTCCCCGCTGCAACCGCACATACCTTGCCTGGCAGGGGTCCCCAACCCTGCCAGCTGAAATGTTTCTCCAGTGCTGTCCTCTGCACATTGCCTGCACCGCTTCCTTTCACGTTGCGTGCATGCTCGGTTTCAGTGAAACTGAGCATGTGTGAAGTGTTGAGCATGCTCAGTTTCACCAAAACCGAGCATGAGCGCACGATGTAAGGGGAAGCAGGGCAGGCAATGTGCAGAGGACAGCGCTGGAGAAATGCTTCAGCTGGTGGGGGTTCCAAAACAGGGGCTCCAGATTCCAGGGACAGGTCTGCTCTTTGGCCACTGTGAATAACTGGATAGTTTTTTTTAAGAGGAAGAGATCCGGGAAGCATCAGCCAGGACTCTCTAAATTTGAGAAACATACCATATAATTAAGAGCTTTGGGACACTCAGCCCAATTGTTCTCCCAAAACAGTATCCGGTTTTATCCGTACGAATCAGAAAGCCATGATGAAAAGCTGCATTTATCCAGAAGATGCCTGTATTAATAGCCCACAAGAACATATACAAACCTACAGTGTGGGGACAATTCTATAACTGGGCACCACAAGTTTGGCATCTTGACGTAGTACGCCGAGTGTGAATTCTATAACAAAATCTGGGTGCCAAGATTCCATTACAGAATATGAATGTAACTTCATTTAGGCACACCCACTTACGCGTTGTCAATAGCAGGCATAAACGTGTGTGCCTAAATTCAGCACAAACCCTCAGATTCTATAAATGGTGCCATCCTAAGATCAGCATACAAATAAATTAATGAGTCGTTACTTAATAATTGGACATAAACTGACATTAATTGGCACTAATTTGGATTTGTGCGAGGATCTGGGTATGCACAATTCTATGATGATCCATACCAAATCCTCTCACACGCAACCCAAAAGTGGGTGTGGCCATGGGAGGGGGATGGGCAGGTCAGAGGCGTTCCAAAGAATTATGGGGTCCTTTTACCAAGATGTGGTAAAAAGGGCCCTGTTGCTAGTGGCAGGGGCTGTTTTGGCCACACACTGTGGCCCTTTTTACCGAAACGGATAAAAAGGCCGAAAAAAAGACATAGCCATGAGGTAAGATTTCACTTACCGTGTGACCATGTGGGGATCGGCAGTAGCTCCAGATTGATGCATGGTAAGCCCAAGTTGGGCTTACTGCTGCTTTGTAAAAGGACCCCTCCCATTGTGCAGTGTTGTAGAATTTGGGGGATATGCACCAGGTTTCAGATAGCTTAAGTCCAAACACCCAGAGCTGGGTGCTGGAATACCTGCTAGGTGTTGTTTTATAAAGAGTGCTCATCCTAGAGCCCTTTATAGAATAGAACTGAGAATTGATTTTTCCCACTGCCTTTTTTCAGCATCATTTACTGAATCTGGCCCATAACATACAGTATTCTTTAAAGGCGGTATATGAAATGAGACAATAAACAAACAAAAAAAAACTTACACAAGTAAATGTTGGTCCAGCCTACTACACCCCACCCACATTCCTCCCCTGTGAACACTCCTGTGCATGTACAAGCTAAGCGAGTTGTGTGCACCATTTGCACATGGCACTTACCTGCCTACGTTCAAGTATTCCATAATTTAAGGTTGCAAATGGTGTACAAATTTAGGTGCCAAGTCAGAATGAGGAGAAATGTACTTTGTGCATGGATAAATCAACTCTTTCTTGGCCCAGCAGCTTCTCTTCCTGTGGGCTCAATTGGAACCAATATTTATAGGGCTATGGTGCCACAAACCTTCATTTACAACTACTCATGGATTCCCCAGTCCATACACTGCATCCAGTCTTTGGCCTGCAGATTGGGGTGGGTGGGGGTAGGAGGGCAGGGACCTAGCAATTCCACCCTCTAGATGTTGCTGTTGCACAATCAGTGGGACTCCCTCCTCCCACACGTAATGAATGCTGCTGCCAACAGAATCACCAGCCTAGGGAATGGAAGAGCTGACTCCAGAACCAAAACCATGATCTCAGCATAGCAGTATGTAGCATTACCACTGAACCATCAGAATGGCCCAAACGAGAACATGAAAGATGTCTACCGCTAATCCTTCAATGCTTTTAGCAGTTTTCATAAAACTACAAACTGAATCATGCCAACACTTAGGTGAACCTGCCAAGTAACATGGGAAGCCAAAAGCTGAAAATGACTCCCTTCACCTCCAAAAAACCTTATTAGAAAATCATCCATTTTTGTGATTCCTTTATTATCTCTATAAATGCTTTTTCTTTTACAAATGGTTTCAACACTAGATGCAACATGAAGCAATTTCTTCAGAACAGTAATATAGTAGATATAAACAGATGAGGGTCCCCGTCTATAGCTGCACTGTTTTAAAGACATAGCCCAACCACCTGTACTCTGTACTAATCTAACTTGGGTCATTACCCTCCATTGTCCTCTCTCGCCCTCATCACCTCCCACAGCTCTAGGGTCTGACCCTCCTTATCCAAACACGTTTAGCTGTCCCTGTAATCATACCTCTATTGATCCAGGTTGCCAGCCCCCACATTTCTTTCCACCCAGCTCTTTTCACCACTGCTCTTACCACTGAATTTTTTCCTTGATTTCAGCATTATACTTGCTATGGAGCAAAAACTGACGTCAGAGCCTCCAGGTGAAATCTGCTGCACCAACAAAAGAATTATCCAAAGCTGTCATGGACCTAAGCTTTCCACATCTTAGCAGTAACACTGTTCATCTGATGAGGGTGTTATATGTTGGTCCAATTAAAATGACCACCATTTACAAAAAGCATGAGATGCACCAAAGGGTTGGAACATTCTTCAGAGGTGGATTTTATTACATTTAGATGACCTTCCCCAAACCCCCGTTTTCCTAGTCTGGTCATGGCAACAGTGACTCTGAGCCTGGAATCCATGCACCAGAGATCCTTCCATAGATTGGGATAGGCTGGAATGGGCTTTGATGATATCTCCAGTAGCTTTTATTAAAGTGACGAAAAACAGAAATATAACCGCATACAAAGCATACAATACAAAACACTATCCCATATTTGTAAGGACAGTGCTGGGACCATGATCAGGTATTTTATATCACATTCATTACTGGTTTGATCATGAATTAATAATGAGTGTGACTGTTGGGCAGATTGGAGGAACCGCTCAGATCTTATCTGCTGTCATCTGCTATGTTACATCCAGCCACCAAGGGCTTTATTCTGTAAAGTTTATGCTCCTAAATTAAGAGCCTAATCTATGCTCCAAAATAGATTATGCTTGTAATTTAGGAGCGTAAATTTAGGAGAATAACCTTTATAGAATAAGGCCCCAAGTGTTACCTTCAAATGACCCGTGATTCCTCCCAGCTTGAGGCCTATGACCTCTGCCTCTGCAACATCCCTAGTCCTGGCTAACCCAAGTTATTGAAGACCTGATCTCAGAATCGATTTGGGGATCCTCCACATAACAATGCACTGCATTTCACTGCCACTGAGTAGACCCCGGATTGTCCTTTGAACAGAGTTGAAGACAAATAAGAAAGTGCACCACAGAAAAAGACAAAAAATAATAGTAAATGCGCACTACAGGAAAAAAACAACAACAACAACCACAGAGCTCTGTTTCTGCAGCAAGAAGACCAGCCTGACATGTTTCGCCAACATGGGGGTTAAATTGTCATGTATCTGTCAAAACATATGAAACTGTCATGACTCTTGGAGCTTGGTAATTAGAAGCCCCAATATCATGGAGTATAACCCTGGCACAGCAATCACCTGAAGTCTCTATTATTTTATGAAGTCTCTTTTATTGAATAAATCACAGATAATTTACTCACAGATAGATGTTCAGGATACAGAGACTTCTTAATCTGGAGGTTGTGGGAGGTGAAGATCTGAAGAGAGGTAGTTGTATTGCAGGGGGAGGGGAAAGTAGTTGAACAGGTAGAAACAGTCCAAAGCTGGGTGACTGGAATGTGCGATATCTCATTTGGAATGAGATACTCTCATTATACACCAAAATTATTATTAAATAATCTGTTTATTACATAAGTACATAAGTAATGCCACACTGGGAAAAGACCAAGGGTCCATCGAGCCCAGCATCCTATCCATGACAGCGGCCAATCCAGGCCAAGGGCACCTGGCAAGCTTCCCAAACGAACAAACATTCTATACATGTTATTCCTGGAATTGTGGATTTTTCCCAAGTCCATTTAGTAGCGTCTAACCCCTTTTTAAACTCTGCCAAACTAACTGCCTTCACCACGTTCTCCTGCAACGAATTCGAGTTTAATTACGCATTGGGTGAAGAAATATTTTCTCCGATTTGTTTTAAATTTACTACACTGTAGTTTCATCACATGCCCCCTAGTCCTAGTATTTTTGGAAAGCGTGAACAGACGCTTCACATCCACCTGTTCCACTCCACTCATTTTATATACCTCTATCATGTCCCCCCTCAGCCATCTCTTCTCCAAGCTGAAAAGCCCTAGCCTCCTTAGTCTTTCTTCTTAGGGAAGTCATCCCATCCCCACTATCATTTTAGTCACCCTTCGCTGCACCTTTTCCAGTTCCACTATATCTTTCTTGAGATGCGGCGACCAGAATTGAACACAATACTCAAGGCTCGGTCGCACCATAGAGCGATATAACGGCATTATAACATCCTCACACCTGTTTTCCATACTTTTCCTAATAATACCCAACATTCTATTCGCTTTCCGAGCCGCAGCAGCACACTGAGCAGAAGGTTTCAGTGTATTATCGACGATGACACCCAGATCCCTTTCTTGGTCCGTAACTCCTAATGTGGAACCTTGCATGACATAGCTATAATTCGGGTTCTTTTTTCCCACATGCATCACCTTGCACTTGCTCACATTAAACGTCATCTGCCATCTAGCCGCCCAGTCTCCCAGTCTCATAAGGTCCTTCTGTAATTTTTCACAATCCTGTCGCGAGTTAACGACTTTGAATAACTTTGAGTCATCAGCAAATTTAATTACCTCGCTAGTTACTCCCATCTCTAAATCATTTATAAATATATTAAAAAGCAGCGGTCCTAGCACAGACCCCTGAGGAACCCCACTAACTACCCTTCTCCATTGTGAATACTGCCCATTTAACCCCACTCTATGTTTCCTATCCTTCAACCAGTTTTTAATCCACAATAGGACATTTCCTCCTATCCCATGACCCTCCAATTTCCTCTGCAGTCTTTCATGAAATACCTTGTCAAACGCCTTTTGAAAATCCAGATACACAATATCAACCGGCTCCCCTTTGTCCACATGTTTGTTTACTCCTTCAAAGAATTGATTAATAACATAGAACAAGCAGCAGAAAATTACAACAGAACAAAGCATTGGCAACATGAAAAACTGAAGGTATGCCAACCTTCCAAATACTCAGGGGGTGTCCCAGCCTCCACCCCTTCAGGATGCATGCCAACCCCAAACATCCACCTGGGAACCCAAATAATAGAGAACCACTACTAGTTTACAATGTCTAGTACCTTCCTAAGCCCCTCCCTACCCCCCAACCCCACTCCCCTCCCAGATGATACCCCAACACCCCTCATTCTAAGCAAACCGTCTATGGTTCAACCCTCTCACATGGCCTCAGCTATGCCAAAACAGAACGGGACCCCTCAAGAATAACAGTGCCCACCTCAATGCCAAATTGGTACACTTTAAGAAAACAAGTTGCACTACCCGTATGTCCGCCATGAGGGTTGTGAAGTGTTGTTCAAACGAATCCAATTTATCTATAATCACCTGCAGCTGTTGGCCCACGGTATGTTCAATAGCACACTGCACCTCAGTGGTGACTTCTGCCAATTATTCCGAACTCGGGGTTGGCGAGGCTGGTGCTGCTTTATCTATCATCTTATAAGCGCAACCCGGCTGTACACAGAAGGTACGTGGGGTGTCTTGACCCAATGCCTAAAGCAGAGGGGTCCCAGAATGCAGATTAAATGCAGCTTTCAACTGGCTAGCTGGGAGCTCTGATTTCTCCCTCCTCATTCTCCATGACTAAACTGGAAGTCTATATAACAAAATTATTAAAAGAATAAAAACAATTAAAAGCTAATAAAATAAACAGAACCAATTAGACACTTGAACATTATTGAACAATGCAACTTAGAGCATATATCATAAATACAAATCAACTGTTTCCAACGAAACTCTTTCCATTAATGCATATAATTGTACCTCCTCTGACTAAAGCATGAAGACACCCAAGAGATAACAAAATCTAAAAATCCTATGCATGTTTCCCTTCTAAAATTGTAAATTTTTGTAACAACTAAGTTACTAAAACACTCACAGATAAGAACAATAAATGAGTTTCCCTATAACTTAGGGCCCTGTTTACTAAGGTGCGCTAGCTTTTTTAGCTCATGCTAAAAATTATCGTGCGCTAACCGTGTAGACGCCCACAGGAATATTATGGGCATGCTAAAACATTAGCGAACCTCTAATGTGGTTTAGTAAACAGGGCCCTTAGATTCATAAGAATATAACATAAGAACATAAGAGTAGCCATACTGGGTCAGACCAGTGGTTCATCTTGCCCAGTATCCTGTTTTCCAAACAGTGGCCAAGCCAGGACACAAATACCTGGCAGAAACCCAAATTGTGGCAACACTCCATACTACAAATCCCAGGGCAACCAGTTGCTTCCCATGCCCATCTCAATAGCAGACTATGGACTTTTCCTCCAGAAATTTGTACAAACCCTTTCTAAACCCATATATGCTAACCACTGTTACCACCTCCTCCGGCAAAGAGTTCCAGAGCTCAACTATTCGTTGAGTGAAAAAATATTTCCTCCTGTTTTAAAAGTATTTCCATGTAACTTCCTTGAGTGTCCCCTAGTCTTTATACTTTTGGAACGAGTAAAATGATTTATTCTACTCGTTCTACACCAGCCAGGATTATGTAGAACTCAATCATATCTCCCCTCATCCATCTCTTTTCCAAGCTGAAGAGCCCTAACCTCTCTAAGCTTTCCTCATACGAGAGGAGTTCTATCCCCTTTACCATTTTGGTCGCACTTCTTTGATCCTTTTCAAATTCAACTATATCTTTTTTGAGATACAGCGACCAGAACTGAATGCAATACTCGAGGTACGGACGCACAATGGAGCAATACAAAGGCATTATACTATTTTCGGTCTTATTCACTATCCCTTTCCTAAAAATTCCTACCATCCTGTTTGCTTTTTTGGCCACCACCGCACAACGAGCAGAAGATTTCAGAATATTATCTACGACGACACCCAGATCTTTTTCTTGAGAGCTGACCCCCCCAAAGCATATAAGAAATAGTACAAGTCCCAAAACAATTTGTCTTCTTAAAACAAAAATTTGTATAAGAGACAAATGTCTACTTTAGTCAGGGGGACCACTCACCAGTGCACAAACAGCAAATTTAAAAAATTGTTTTGGAGTATCTATTTGGTTAGCTCTGTGTTTCCATATTTTATTAGATATTTTTTTTTAATTCTTTTAATAATTTTGGTGTATCATGTCTTTTATATGTTTTCACAGATACATTACACACAACCCCTGAAGCAGCCTGTTGGCTAGTTATTGTATAATGAAGATTTTTTGCTACAGAAACAGAGCTCTGCTTAGATTTTTGTAGTTCACACATTTTTTAAACATTGTTTTTGCGTTTGAACAGAACTGGCCTCCCATTTATGACAACCATTTACAATAAGGCATTCAAAGTTGCAGCCAACCACTTTCAGCTCTTGAAAAGAGTGAAAGCATTCACTTGAAAAAAGTAAACAAATCAACCTCTACTCACCATTATGATGCCCCATATAAAAAACCTTCTTATAATTTGATTGTGCTGGTCTTTGTAAAACAAAAGTATCTTTCCAGCCTTAAATTTAAAAAAAAAACAAAAATGCAAGATTATTGTGTCAGAATGTTACGATTTTAAAATTTAAAAAAAGGTTTGCCACTTTAACAATGGCAAGTAAGATAGTTTTAAAGCTTCTCTTGCTGCCTGTAATGTTCAAGTGCGTGAGATTACAACTAAATATCATCTTTACTATAAACATAAGTTCAATCACTTTGGCAATAAAATAGGGGAATTACTTTCATTTGGTGACCCCAAGGACAGGCCCTCAATTTTGTAAGCATATTTCACATTAAATAGGGTGGTTACGGAGAAGAAGCATTTAACCACCTTGATTTACCAATATTACAAAACATTTTAATCTACTTCAACAGGTATCTCAGAACAATATATCATCTTATTTAACCACTAGTAAAAAAGGCCCGTTTCTCACACAAATGAAATGGGCGCTACCAAGGTTATCATGTAATGGTGATTATGTTTTTAAGGCAACCGTTAGGAGAAATGTTCTGTCATAATAAGTAATAATTGGGAAGGGTGTATAATGAGTAATATGTTCCAGGGGTATGAGATAAGGATTGTTTTATCTATGTTTTTTTTGTTTTAATCTTTCTTTTTTTGTGATTTTTATTTATAGTATTTTTTAAAAGATAAAGAGTACGCAGACTCCATCCATGTCCAGCATTTCTCCTCTCTTCCCTCCCCTCCATCTATGTGCATCTCCTTCCTGACTTCCCTCCCCTCCATCCATCCATGTCCAGCAACTCTCCATTCTCCCCTGCCCCCTCCATTCATCCATCCATGTTCAGCAATTCTCCTCTCTCCCCTGCCCTCCCCTCCATCCATGTCCAGCAACTCTCCATTCTCCCCTGCCCTCTCCTCCATCCACCCACATCCAGCAAATTTCCTCCCTCCCCTGCCCCCCATTCATTCATCCATGTCCAGCAATTCTCCTCTCTCCCCTGCCCTCCATCCATCCATGTCCAGCAACTCTCCATTCTCCCCTGCCCTCTCCTCCATCCATCCATGTCCAGCAACTCTCCATTCTCCCCTGCCCTCTCCTCCATCCATCCACGTCCAGCAAATTTCCTCTCTCCCCTGCCCTCCCCTCCTGTCCAGTGATCTCTTCTCTCCCCCTGCCCTCCCCTCCTCTCCAGCTATCTCTTCTCCCCTTGCCCTCCTCTTCAATTCCAGCCATCTCCCCCTGCCCTCCCATCCATGTCCAGCAATTCTCTCTGCCCTCCTCTCGGTTTCTTTCCCCCCAACCCCCGCACGGTTAACCCTTTTACTTTCAGGGCAAGCAACGACAGTAAAGAGGACAACACAGCTTCTCCCTTCCCTCACACAGTGTTATGCCCTCGCAGAAACAGGAAATGCATCATCGCAGAAGGCGGGACACTGTGTGACGGAAGGGAGAAGCAGGAGGCAAGCCCGCTGTGTTGTCCGATTCACTGCCGTTGCTGCGCCTGAAAGTAAAAGGGTTAAACACATGCAAGAGGGGGAGGAACAGAAAGGAGGGCTGTCGATCAAGGAGCTGAGTGCGGGAACAAGCGGAGGGACCATCCGAGAGCTGCCTGACTGCAGCGCTGCTGCGCCAGGCAGCCCTGCATTTGGGGGAGGCAGCAGACAGGGGAAGGTCACGGTAAGCCTCCCCAAGCCTCTTACACAGGCGCCTATGACTGTCCTCCCATCCCACCCATGTCCATCAATTCTCCTCTGCCCTGCCCTTCCTCCCTCCCTCCCTCCCCTCGATGTCCCATGATTCTCTCCTCCTGACATCATCTCGCCTCCAGCATCCCCTTCCCCATCATTGTTCCGCCCTCTGACATCATTACGTTTTGACTCGAGGGCAGGGGCAATGAGTGGGAATGGACGTTACGAACCCAGGCATCCAGACATAGACTGTTGGGTGTGCAAATTATTATATAGGATTATGCAGCTAACCAAATTCCGAGACAAAGACTTGCAATCTTTAGATGAGAATATACCCATTGTACCTGAATATAACTCACCTTGAGCTACTACTGAAAAAGATATGAGCAAAGTCCAAACAAAAATAAAAACATATTACAGCCTGTAGTACATTAGAGGCAATAAAATAGGCACTGCAGGCTAAAACACCAGGCTCCAATGGACTTTCAGCCAAATTTTATAAATTATTTCAAGAGCTGCTATGGAGGAGTTGCAGCCCATCTGCATATCCTCAAAGCCATCTCCGGGGTGACTCCCAGGCTCACCCTGATCCTCCCAAGGCCTTTGTGCTCCAGGTGCCCTGGGCTTCCAAGTGCCTTTTGGCTATGATCAGGTGACCCCTCAGTGGGAGGAATGCTGGCTTCGGCCTAACCCCTGGTAAGCCTTTTCTTGGCTGGGAGGTGTGTGGTGGAGGTGCCAAGCACTCCTACCAGCTGCCTCCCAGGTGCTATGGAATACTTGCAGTCCATCTGCATATCCTCACAGCCTTCTCCGGGATAACTCCCAGGTCCACCCCCCAGGGCCTTTGCTCCAGGTGCTGCACACCTCATGGCGCACGAAGCATTTTTTCTATACACTTTGTATTTTCTCCCAGTTACTTATGGCTCCAGTACACATTCTCTTCTTGGTACTGTCCCTTCCTAATCTCTTTCTCCATCTGAAAATACTATACTGCTGGAACACATTGCCCTCCTTCTGCTTTCATCATCTCACCATCTCTTTCGTCTTGTCCCTTCTTCTTAGCTCTCAATCTTCAACATTTCTTTTCTTCCATTCAACCATCTGAGTACATCTTGCCTTTGTCAGTGTCATCATGCCTCTCCTACACTTCTCCATACTCTTTTGTTCCTTCTTGCTCACCGCTAGGGATATCAATCCCAATGTTGGTCCTCCACATCAGCTCTCATCCTACTCGTGCAGGTCACACCATGTCGTCTCCAATCTAATTTCTGTTCCTCTCCTCTCCCCTTCTTCCCTGCATTTCTCATGTGCTCTGTCTTTCCTACATCTAAAACCTCTTTACCTCTCATACTCTCCATCTGCTTGCCCTGAGACTTTGCTTTGCCCTGAAGACTCTGCTTCAGCCGCAGTCCCTGTGTCATGGAGGTTACACCTTTTCTTCCATACTCCTCACCTGGTTGGCCGCAGAAGTGGTGTCGGGCTACTACTTTCACCCTCCTGTAGATTTCAACCTCTTCTTCCACCTCTGTTTCACTGCTTTTCTTCCTATGAAGTCCACTCCATCCGACTATTCACTCCTCTGCCTCTCCGAGTAGCAGTCATTTATCGACCCCCTGACTTTGACGCCTGGCTTTCGTTCTTTCTTGAACCTTCATCTCATTTCTTCATTCTTGGGGATTTTAGCATTCATGCTAATGATCCCTCTGACTCTTATGCTTCTCAGTTTCTCACTTTAACATCCTCTTTCAGTCTTCAACTGTGCTCCACTACCCCCACTCACTAGAAAGGCCATTGTCTTCACCTTATCTTCTTCTCCAACTGTTCACTCTGCAGTTTCTGTGCCTCAGCTCTTCCCCTCTCTGACCATCATCTGTAAACTTTCACACATAAACACCCCCCCCCCCATCCCGTCCAATCTCAACCAATACATTTAGGAATCTTCAAGCTACTGACCCTTCTACTCTGTCCTCTAGTGTTTCAAATCTCTTCTCAACCACTGTGTTATCAAAGTCGTCAATGAGGCTGTCTCTTCCTATAATACCACTCTCATTCCTCCCACTCCCCGTTCTGAAAGGCATATCAAACTCCAGCCTTGGCTGACCTCTAAAATCCGCTACCTACATTCCTGTGCCCACTCTGCCGAACGTCTTTGGCGGAAATCCCATGCCTATGCTAACTTCATACATTTCAAATTCTTGCTGACCTCCCTCCAGTCTGATTAAACTTGAATTCTCAACCAAGTCACCTCCACCTCTCCTTCCCTTAGTCTATTCTCTCAACCCTCCCTTCAACTCCTGCTTCCTTTTCTTCCTTTTCTGAAAACACTGAAGAGGAAACTACACATTATCTTTCATCTTCAAAACTAACTACCTGTTCTTCTGATCCTATTCCTACCCATCTACTTAGCACTATCTCTCCCTACTGTCATCCCTTTTATCTGTCATATCCTCAATCTTTCACTTTCCCCTGCGACTGTTCCTGATGTCTTCAAACAAGCCATAGTCACACCACTCCTCAAAAAACCTTCACTTGACCCTACCTGTCCTTCCATCTATCGCCCCATCTCTCTCCTTCCTTTCCTATCCAAGATACTTGAACATGCTTGTTCACTTCCATTGTCTTGACTTTCTTTCATCTCAAGCCATTCTTGATCCACTTCAATCTGGCTTTCGCCCTCTTCATTCAACTGAAACAGCACTTGCTAATGCCTCCAATGACCTGTTCCTGGTCAGACCCAAAGGTCTCTATTCTATCCTCATCCTTCTTGATATATCTGCTGCTTTTGACACTGTTGATCACCGCCTATACCTTGATATGCTGTCCTCACTTGGATTTCAGATTCTTTAATAAAAAGGTATTTCTTTTAGCCAGGAAATGTATATTGCAGAATGAGAGGATTCAGGACCTGCCCACAATAGCAGATTGTAAAAATGGGATATATCATTTGTTAAAGCTTGAAAGAATGGATGCTATGTGGGGCTCACTGAAAGCCTGGTGGACCTTTCAACAGATTTGGTGACCTGTCTGGGAAGGTTTACTTCTACAGTGCACATAATTTATTGTTAAACTTGTAATATTGAGCACTTATTTCGAGGGTGGTGGTGGTGGGGAAGACTTTGAGAAGGGAAAGGTGAGAGAGGGATTATTCCTACTGATTTCATAATCCCATGACTGACGTGAAGAAACAAATGCTAGTGGTTATGGGTTCCAAAGGAAGATACTGGGGAAGGTATAGTGGGGGGGGGGGGGGGGGGGAAGGATGGGAAGATGGGGATGGGGTGGTTTTCCTTTTATAGAAAGCCACATATGATGTACACAGAAGAGTATGTTTATGGTACAATCTCACAGAGAATTTATATGATTGTATCATTGTAGCATGCAGTTGATTAACAACTGTTTGAGTGTTTTTTGTTTTTTTTTATAAAATAACATTAAGAAAAGAAAATACAAGATCATCAGTAGTTTGGCTTCTAACAAACAAAATTCCCAAGATGTAAAAGGTATTAGAAGCATGGCTAACATATCTGTATTCTAGATCAGAAAGAAGGTTAAGTTTATCCAGGAGAAAAAGTGAAAATTCAGGCCCATAACTGCAAGACCGAAATCCTTAAGCCTATAGATCAAGAAAGCACAGTCTACCAAGCTGAAGATTCACTCATTTCATGGACTATGACTGCAGTCTTCCCTCCATCAAGGTTGGTATGAAATACATTTACTAGGGCCCCTCAGTGCTGATTCGGTTTTGTGGCCAAGCAAAAACCCAGGTTGTCTGAGGTTTAAAGCAAGTTTTCCAGCAGTTGTAATAACACCATTTTCTTGGTGATTTGAGAGATAAATGGCAAATTTCAGACACACTGCTAATTAGAAAGAACAGATAGATCGAGTTTGACCAAAAAATCCTCAATTAATAGATAGAACTTGTAGCAGGATTTGAACTGAAGGATGTTGAACAATTAAGTGAATTCTGAAGGATCATCCTTATCCTAAAATCTCTACACTGGCTTCCAATGCACCACTGAGCCAAGTTCAAAATCTTAGTACTAGCCTTGAAGGACTTCAAAGGACGTGCACTGTTCTACCTTTGCAAATAATTCACGCCAATCATACCTTCTCACTCTGAACACAATGTCACAAGCCCACCTAGTTGTACCAGCACCAAAGACCTGTACCTTGCATATATTAGAAATAGACCCTTTTTAATATCAGCATTAACCCTATAAAGTTCCTACTGTTAATCATCAAACTAGCACCTAACCTACTGTAACCCTGGTTCATGGAAGCAGCGTTCAGTTCAAAAATGAACATGAGTCCACCACTCAAGATATACCCCTGGCTCTTTAAATATGTAACAAAACTTATAGTCATTAATGACCGAATGTTCATGTTCCTTTGGTCTACGCTACTATCAGTTGGGCCTTATTTCAGACATTAATTGCTGTCACTTCAAATACTGTTACAAATATTGGATTCCTTCTGGTGTTGCTACCTCCTGTTTTATTTTCAAATGCTATCCACACATGTATGTTTAAATGTATGCAGTTTGATGTAGATCTTAAAATTTTCTCAACATGCTTTCAGTTCTGTTAGTTGAAAAAAAGTGACACAAATAGCAGATAATGAATTATTGCTGAAAAAGCAATTACATTTTGTGAGAAGAAAATCTTAATGCAAGCACCTTACTGTTTACGATACAAATGTTTAAGAGGTTAGCTTTTGGGACTACTAAAGCTGTCCTCAGTAAAATATACGAGTCTATTAAAGTGGCATTGTCTTGTTCTGCCTAATAAAATGGTCTTGAATTCCTGTCACAAGCCATGTGATTATATCAATACCAGTCACTGCTCCCTCTAAGCTGAGCGGGACCCTTCACCTCAGTCCTGCCAACAGGGAGTATTGTTTCCCTATTACATTTTTAATAGTGAGGGACAGGCAAGCTCTGCAGGACTCCAAGGAACTTTCCTGTCCCCAGCAACTGAAAACATAATATTGAAACACCACCCCCTACTAGCAATGGAGGTGGAAGACTCCTACTCAGGCTAGAACATGGTTACCAGTTCATATTTTCTTCAGCTACTGTCCACTATAAGCTACACCTTATACAAACTCTAAAATGATTTTCAAAGTCACATGCTGTGCTTCCTGCTGTTCAAGTCTCATTCCTTAAAAGTTTGACGGCTTCAAAGAATGCCACTGATTGCAATATACTGTCTATGGTAAAACAGGTTAAAAATACCTGAAGTCCCAACCAAAAGTATTTTAAGTTTGTTTTAATATGAGACTGATATAGTATAATGTTTGGTTCTCAGCTGCATATAATTTGTATTCTTTACCAATGTTCAATAAAGACATCTTATAAATTAAAAAAAAAAATACCTGAAGTCCCAAAAATGCCAAAACAACGGCATTGATTGTTCCCAAAAGTCCTTCTGGATCATAGGCCACAGTTGACTGATATATGACCTTGATAAAAAAGAAAAAAAGAAAAAATATATATATATCAAGAAACCAGAAATTTCTAGAAATACATTTCCACTAAAAAAAAAAAAACCTGAGGGTCTCTTTTACTAAGCTGTTTAAGCGCTAGTGCACACTTAAACAGGAAAAAAAAAGCCTAACGTGAGATGTGCTAAAATGTTCTGCGTCAGTATGTGCAGATAATGAGACTAAGTGCACAGTATTTATTTTTTTTTAATTGGTTTGGAAACATGTCATGGTTGGAGAATGGACGTGGAAATGCTATTCAGCTAGCACACTGACATTACCGACGCACTAATTACTGTGTCAGTAATACAGAAGCCCTTACTACCTTCTAATTTTTATAAATGGCCGCACACTAATGCTTACATTAGCGTATGGCTAGAAAATCAACAAATAGAAAAAAGGCCAAATTTATTGCTGTCTTAGACAAAGGCTTAGCGTGCAGGAAAGATCTGCCTTGGAATGCACTAGGCCCATTTACTAGCGAAGCTTAGAAAAAAGAGCCCCTCAGTGATTAAATTCAATCCAGTTCAAATATACATACAAAATATGTAATGTATGGTAGCCGCCGCTTCAGATACTCTAAGAAAGGGACATGAAGCCCTCTGGTAGTTTAGTGCTAATATGGAATTCTAAGACACATCAGAGCCTGAGAAATGAACTATACAAGTCTATGCACAGGTCAAATGTACTCACGTTAGAAGATGGGTGCTGATAAATATGCTCTTCCCCCAGCACAGTACGATCTATATAACCAGCTGCTCCTCCAGTACAATTCGGATACTGCCCAAAGTCACCAATGCCACCAGGACCAAGGTAACCTCTGTTAAGGGGAAAAAAATTCTCCAATTTGAACACATACAAAATTCATTTAATTCCAAACACTGCTGAAAAGGGCCCATAAACTACTCTACTCTAAGTAAACAAATATATTGGGCCCACTACTAGCCCTTTGCCCTCTATATCTCATTATAAACCACCACAAACTTCCTCTACTACTGGGAAAATGTGGCAGTTCATAGGAATCCACTATTGCATTTGGAAGCATCTGGTACAATCTGCTGCTGATTGAGACGTGTTTTTAAAAGGACGGTTTGGGATATTTATTTCCAACTAAAAAGAATACTGGTTTGACCCCTGAGGCAAGTGCTTTTCTGTGCTGAAACACAGCCCATGTCGGGTCCATTTCATTAAAGATTGTACCCATTGTTCCAGTCTTGGAGGCCCTTTTGTGCTTTTTCTTGCTGTTTTAGTTTATGTACTTTTGGACCCCCTCTTTTGCTATTTAATTTGTGCAACAAAATCCTGCCATAACATTAGCAACTAGACTCTATTTGACCTTACTGCCTAAACCTTCTACAAATTAGCAAGGACTACTAGGGTTGGTCAAGTCCCAGATCCTAGCAACACAAGGACAAAATGAATGTCACCAAACTTCTAAGCATAGCCATCCTTACACTACTATCCACCCTCAGTAGCCCTCATATAGGGCTACTGAGGTGGATAGTAGTGTAATACCAATACTCCTCAGCTCGAATCATTCCACTAGACACATCACCTTCCATCAAGGTAAACCTCAGTCCAAAGACTGAAAACTACAACCCCACATACAACAAAAGAGAAACACTCTACAACACCCAACCAAAAAGGAAACTAGCCAAACCCAAAACCCAATCAGATGTCAATTAGTGAAAACCCCTAGAGCCGTGTTATCCAATGATAACTATCTCCCAATACCAGTGGGTTACACATCAACACTAGATCAGTGGTGAATAAAACTGAAACAATCAAAGACTGGATACTGGATGAAGACCTATGACTGATCTTCCTAAATGAAACGAGGATCCACAATAAAGATGACACCATAATCCTAGACCTATGCCCTTCTGGATACAAAATGTTAAACTAGACCAGAACTGGGAAGAAAGGAAGGGACATAGCATTCAACTACAAATCCTTCTTCATAGTGGAACTTGTTACAGAATCCATAACACCACAATTCGAAACTGCCTCAGTTAGAATAAGTGACAAAACCTTACAAAACCAACTAAGCTGTGTACTTTTCTACAGACCTCCAGGAAACTGGAAAATGGCCCAAACACACTTCATGGACTTTAATACCTGCTCAACCAATTCCAATACTTTGATTATAGGAGACATTAACCTACACTTAGAAAATCAAAACATTGAAAACACAAGGAATAGCATTGAATGCCTTAACCTCTGGGACTTCCAATGGCCACCAGAACCCGCTACAAAGACATGCTTTAGACCTATTAGCATACAGATCCTCAATCAACCAGGACTTTACCATACAAAACCAAAAATGGACGGAAACTCCATGGTCCGACCACGTCAAACTAAACATGACCCTCTATTGGAGAGAACTAGGAATTACCCCAACATAATCATGACCCATTCATAACTCACAAGGAAAAGTTGATGCAACTAAATCCCGGTCCTCTCTCTACAATAACTGGTCACCCCAAACAGAATCAGCGGATTTCATAACAGACTGGGACAAAAGATGTACCACCATACTAAATGAGATAGCCCCCATGAAATCCAAAAGCATAAAGGAAAGGAAACTGGCTCCATGATATGATGAAACACTACAAGAGCTAAAAGTCAAATGCAAAAGACAAGAACGAACCTGAAAGAAAAACAAAAACGAAGACACAATCACAGCCTGGAGGGAGACACAGAAAGGTACAAAAATAGAATCAGACAGGCTAACAGGAAATTCTATAAATAACAAGTAGACTCAGATTACAATGTTATGAAGAAATTCTATAAACTTGTAAATAACCTATTAAATACCAAGCCCCTCACTACAGGGAACGATAACCCCCCACCAGCACACGAATTGGTCAATTACTTCTAAAAGAAAATCATCAACAAGGTAGACCCTTCCATAGACTAACACCTTGAAAAACTAATAGACGAACTCCATTACCCTCCAGAGGAATCACCAGCAGACAGAACTTTTACCAATGATACGACAACACAAGTGATAAGAAAATTCTCCAACACACTCTGCACACTTGACACCTGCTCCAAACAACCTCCTATCTAAGCTACATGTTCAGAGAAGGCCAGTTCCCAAAAACAAAACAGCAACATACTCCTCAAGCCTATCCCAAAGGATATCAAGAAAAATATCAATGATACCTCAAATTACAGACCAGTGGCTTCCATACCTCTAACAACTAAAATAATGGAAGGCATCATAGCCAATCAGCTAACTGACTATCTCAACAAGTTTTCTATTCTACCTGAATCCCAATCAAGCTTCAGGACCCATCACAGCACAGAAATGGTACTAATCACACTCTTAGCAAAATTCAAACATGAAATCGAAACTGAGCACAATAGTCTTACTACAATTCAACATGTCCAGTGCATTTGACATGGTCGATCACAACATCCTGCAAAGAATACCTGATAAAAGAGGAATAGGAGGGAAAGAACTTAAATGGTTCATAGGATTCCTGACCACTCGATCCTACCAAGTGAAATTAAACTACACTATCTCCAACCCCTTGAAAGCGGAATGTGGAGTACCCCAGGGCTCACTACTCTCTCCACTATGATCCTCCTTGCAAGATCCCTGTCCAATCAAGGGTTCAACCCTTTTATATACGCAGATGACGTTTCCATCTTCATACCCTTCAAGAAAGTTATATCCAAAATTATTTCCAAAAACACAGACAGCATAAATCTCATGGAATTCTGGGCATAATATTTCAAACAAACAAGGAGGAAAAAAAACTCACTGCTTGATACATCACCATACAATACTGATTTCTTTACATCCATCAATGCAATGGGAACAACTATTCCCATAGTAGACGACCTGAAGATCCTAGGAATCACCATAAATCATGAACTATCCTTTGACAAACAAGTCAAACACTATAAAGAAAATGTTTCAGACAATGTGGAAACCAACACATAAAAAACTACTTTCCACAAGAAGTCTTTCACTACCTCGTCCAAACCATGATCTTTGCACATGTAAACTACTATAAAAGAATCTACATAGGATGCAAGAGCAGACCTTAAAGAAGTTACAAACTGCACAAAATACAGCAGCAAGACTTATGTATTGAAAAAAATCGATTCGCAAGACCTCTGCTTCAAAACCTACACTGGCTACCCATTAAATTGCACATATCATTCAAGATCTGCACCTTGGCCTACAAAATCATCTTTGGCCTCACCCCAGCCTACATGTCTGACCTAATTACCCTACCACTGTGCAACGCAACCAAGAGCACAAGATCCTACTTAACCCTTCACGTCCCCAAATGTCAAGGCATAAAATACAAAACCGTCTACACAACATTTTTCTTATGTCTGCACCAAAATCTGGAACTCCATACCGAAAAACATAAAATCCATAAACAACTACCTACAATTCAGAAAACACCTGAAAGCACACCTCTTCAAAACACTCCTCCGAGAGAACAACACTTAGTCCAACAGAAACAGACCACCACCCTTATCCATGAACTGAACTACTCTTACATGGTCTACTCTGCCTGAACTTTCTGATCACACCAAACTGTCTCTAACATGTAACCTGTTCTCTATTAATTCCACTGTCAGCCACATTGAAACTACCAATAGGAGGGAAAATGTGGGGTATAAATGCAATATATAAATAAATAAATAAACTGTTGATATATCAAGGAAATATTGAACTAGACCTTAAATGTTGTAGTCTTGGCACAAAAGATGTGGAAGAAAGAAATGAATGGACCACTGCAACAAATACATGGATACATATTTCTCAATTGTTAAATCCAATATAAGGACTCTGAAAAGACAGCCATCAATACACCATCTCTGTTGCCACCGACTACCTACCTCTGGACCTGTGTGCCTGTCCTGCCTTCAGTCTATACCAGCGGTTCCCAAATTGTGCGCCACGGCATCCTTGTGCACTGCAGCAAACTCTCAGGGGTGCCGCAGCAAATCCTGACCTCCCTCCCGCGGCCCACAATCCAGCATCACACCCTACTTTCCCCTCCCGCAGGTCCTAAATCTTCCGCTTCCTCCTTCTTCTCCTACTGCCAGGTGTACTTCTTGCAGCTTACATTTTCAGGCCGTCTGCAATTCACACAGGCACTGCGGGGATTTCTTTCTGCTACATCTGGCCCTCACAACAGGAAGTTGCATCAGAGAGGGCTGGACATGGCAGAGGGAAAGCCCTGCTGGATCTGCGTGAAGGAAGGTAGTGAGCGATACTGGATCTGGGGAAGGCAGAGGTCTTCCTTCCTCCTTTAATACATGGAATATATTTGGCCTGGGCTTCCAAGATGAAATTTTTGAACAGCATCCACACCTGATGTAAATTTTTAACCTTCGCAGCTGCTCCTCTAAGTTTGTTTTTCACCATTGTTCTCATTTTATATTTGAAAGTTAAATATTAACGTATTGGATTTCCTGTGTGTATTTACTCCAAAGCAGATATCAAATCTGATCATATTATGATCATTGCTACTAAACAGCCCCATCACCATTACCTCCTGCACCAGATCATGCACTCCACTAAGGACTAGGTCTACAATTTTTCCTCCTCTTGTTGGCTCCATAAAGAAGTCCTTGATTTTGTCAAGGAATTTTACCTCCCTAGAATGCCCTGATGTTACATTTACCCAATCAATATCGTGGAAATTGAAATCACCCATTATTATTATTTTGCCCAGTTTGTTAACCTCCCTAATTTCCTTTAACATTTCTACATCCGTCTGTTCATCTTGGACAGGTGCACGGTAGTACACTCCTATCACTATCCTCTTCTCCTTTACATGTGGAATTTCAATCCACAGGGATTCCAAGATGTGTCTTGTTTACTGCAGAATTTTCAATCTATTTGATTCAATGCCCTCCTTAACATACAATGCTACCCCTCCACCAATTCGATCCACCCTATCACTATGATATAATTTGTACTCCGATATGACAGTATCCCACTGGTTATCCTCCTTCCACCAGGTCTCAGAGATGCCTATCATATCTAATTTTTAATTTAGTGCAATATATTCTAACTCTCCCATCTTATTTCTTAGGCTTCTGGCATTCACATATAGACATTTCAAACTATGTTTGTTGTTCCTATTTACATCTTGCTCAACAGTTGACAGTGCTAATTTGCAAATTTTTGTCTGCTTTTTATTTAAAGACACTTGATCTACTATGGTCTCTTTTGCAACCTATCGGGATACCCTATCTTCCCTGTTTTGGTGATATCTTTGAAAGATACCTTGTTCCGAACCATGTGCTTTTGAACGACTGTCAGCCTTCCCCCAAGCTTTTACTTTTGAGATCATTTGGGAGGCTATGCATTCTTTGGGTACCACCCTGTCTCTTCAGATTACCATGTAAAGTTTAAGTTTCAGCACATGAAACCAAATTTACAGTTTTAGCATCAGAGTTCTCTCAATTTCAAACCACACTGCATCAGGACTCCAGAATTCAAATTTTTCAAGGGACAGAAGCTGCAGTAATTAAAGACCTGTCACCTGACTGTTTTGAGACACAAGGTGGAAAATTTAAACAATGTAGAAAAGCGTGCCAATCTGAGATAAATTAGTTTTCCAAATCACCATTTGTTACTTGGAGGGATATACATATTTAAAAAATCTCTTTAGAAAGTTCTGAAAGTTCCCTCTAATTCTTTAACTCCAATTAAAAAGGCATATTTCTTGACTATTGTAGAAAAAAAAAAAGTCTGAGGAACTTTCTCAAGGTCATGTTACAGAAGATCCCCTGGATATTTCAGCAAATTTGGAAACTTCTGAGGTGAATATTATTGAGCCTGTTTCTATACAGGCACTGTGAGCAGTTGGAAATATGTTCTAAGGAATCAACCCTTAACACCAAAAGGTCTCATTTCTGAATTGCTTTGTTCAGGTTTTTCCTAATGTAGCTAGAGAAACACAGAGGAAGTAAACAAACAATTACTTGTTCTTAGACCTTGAGTCCTTCAAATAAGTGCTCTGTTCTTTTGAACTTATCCATGTAAAAGTGTGGTTATACTACATTTAGTTAAATATGTTTTGAGCCTGTTCAGCAGCTTAGGGCGTTTATTAACAGCCTTGGTAGGCACCCTTAGTTAATACGTGTTATAAAGATCTGATGTTAGTCAGGGTATTTAGGTTTCATTTCTTCATTTTTAAAAATTTTGATTTAGTTTGTTAATTTTCCTTATCTTGGTCTCTCCATTGATGTGGGCTTGTAATTACATAAGAGTAGCCATACTAGGTCAGACCAATGGTCCATGTAGCCCAGTATCCTGTTTTCCAAACAGTGGCCAAGCCAGGTCACAAGTACCTGGCAGAAACCCAAATCGTGGCAACATTCCATACTACAAATCCCAGGGCAACCAGTTGCTTCCCATGTCTGACAATAGCAGACTATGGACTTTTCCTGCAGGAATCTGTCCAAATCTTTTTGTGTACTTTGTTATGGAAATTGTTCCTTAATTTATTGTTATATTTGCTTGGTTAATGAAATTTAAAAGTGCACTGAAAACAAAACAGAATATAAACATTACCAAACAAAAATAGTTATATGGGTACCAATGACATAAGAAAATGTAGGAAGGAAGCCAAATTTACTCCCCTGTTTACTAAGTCACGCAATGGGCTGTGTTGGCACTGCTGTGCAGCTTAGTAAACAGCAGCGTTGGGCTTTGAGCTAGAAAGCTAAAATCCAGATCCTCCAGAGCAGCATTTTTAGAAATGCTCATAAGTACATAAGTATTGCCATACTGGGAAAGACCAAAGGTCCATCAAGCCCAGCATCTTGTTTCCAACAGTGGCCAATCCAGGTCACAAATACCTGGCATGATCCTAAAACAGTACAAAACATTTCATGCTGCTTATCCCAGAAATAAGCAGTGGATTCTCTCCATGTCCATTTTAACAATGGTCTATGGAGTTTTCCTTTAGGAAGCCGTCCAAACCTTTATCAAACCCTGCTAAGCTAACCACCTTTACCACATTGTCTGGCAACCAATTCCAGAGTTTAAGTACACGTTGAGTGAAGAAAGTTTTTCTCCGATTCGTTTTAAATTTACTACATTGTAGCTTCATCGCATGCCCCCTAGTCCTAGTATTGTTGGAAAGCGTGAACAGACGCTTCACATCTACCCGTTCAACTCCACTCATTATTTTATAGACCTCTATCATATCTCCTCAGCTGCCTTTTCTCCAAGCTGAAGAGCCGTAGCCACTTTAGCCTTTCCTCATAGGGAAATCGTCCCATCCCCTTTATCATTTTCATCGCCCATCTCTGTACCTTTTCTAATTCTACTATATCTTTTTTGAGATGCGGCGACCAAAATTAAACACAATATTCGAGGTGCGGTCGTACCATGGAGCAATACAAAGAGGGGCATAATCGAATGGGGCGCCCAAGCTTTCCTGAGGGTGTCCTCGCAGGACGTCCCCACAAAGGGAAACAAGATGGGCGGCCATCTTTCGTTTCGATAATACGGTCGGGGACGCCCAAATCACCACATTTAGGTCGACCTTAGAGATGGTCGTCCCCGATTTTCGGCCATAATGGAAACTGAGGACGCCCATCTCAGAAACGACCAAATCAAAGCCATTTGGTTGTGGGAGGAGCCAGCGCTCGTAGTGCACTGGTCCCCCTGAGATGTCAGGACACCAACTGGGCACCCTAGGGGCACTGCAGTGGACTTCAGAAAAAGCTCCCAGGTGCATAGCTCCCTTACCTTGTGTGCTCAGCCCCCCAACCCCCCCCCCCAAGCCCCACTCCCCACAATTGTACACCACTACCATAGCCCTTAGAGATGAAGGGGGGCACCTACATGTGGGTACAGTGGGTTTGTGGTGGGTTTTGGAGGGCTCACATTTACCACCACAAGTTTAACAGGGGGGGGGATGGGCCTGGGTCCGCCTGCCTGAAGTGCACTGCAGTACCCACTAAAACTGCTCCAGGAACCTGCATACTGCTGTCATGGAGCTGGGTATGATATTTGAGGCTGGCAAAAAATATATTTAAAGTTTTTTTTTTTTTAGGGTGGGAGGGAGTTAGTGACCACTGGAGGAGTAAGGGGAGGTCATCCCCGATTCCCTCCGGTGGTCATCTGGTCAGTTCGGGCACCTTTTTGAGGCTTGGTCGCAAGAAAAAAATGGACCAAGTAAAGTTGGCCAAGTGCTCGTCAGGGATGCCCTTCTTTTTTCCATTATTGGTTGAGGACGCCCATGTGTTAAGCATGCCCCAGTCCCGCCTTCGCTATGCTTCCAACACGCCCCTGGGAACTTTGGTCGTCCCCGCAACGGAAAGCAGTTGAGGGTGCCCAAAATCGGCTTTCGATTATGCTGATTTGGGCGACCCTGGGAGAAGGACGCCCATCTTCCGATTTGTGTCGAAAGATGGGCGCCCTTCTCTTTCAAAAATGAGCCCAATTGGCATTATAACATCCTTATTTTTGTTTTCCATTCCTTTCCTAATAATACCTAACATTCTATTTGCTTTCTTAGCCGCAGCAGCACACTGAATAGAAGGTTTCAACCTATCGTCAATGACAACACCTAGATCCCTTTCTTGGTCTGTGACTCCTAACATGGAGCCTTGCATGACGTAGCTATAATTCGGGTTCCTCTTTCCCACATGCATCACTTTGCACTTGCTCACATTAAACGTCATCTACCATTTAGACGCCCAGTCTCCCAGTCTCGTAAGGTCCTCTTGTAATTTTTCAAAATCCTCCCGCGATTTAACGACTTTGAATAACTTTGTGTCATCCGCAAATTTAATTACCTCACTAGTTACTCCCATCTCTAGGTCATTTATAAATATGTTAAAAAGCAGCGGTCCTAGCACAGACCCCTGGGGAACCCCACTAACTACCCTTCTCCATTGAGAATACTGACCATTTATAACCCTACTCTCTGTTTTCTATCTTTTAACCAGTTTTTAATCCACAATAGAACACTACATCCTATCCCATGACTCTCCAATTTCCTCTGGAGTCTTTCATGAGGTACTTTGTCAAACGCCTTCTGAAAATTCAGATACACAATATCAACCAGCTCACCCTTATCCACATGTTTGTTTACCCCTTCAAAGAAATGTAGTAGATTGGTGAGGCAAGATTTCCCTTCAATAAATCCATATTGACTTTATCTCATTAATTCATGCTTTTGAATTTGCACTGTAATTTTGTTCTTTATAATAGTCTCTACCATTTTGCCTGGCGTGGACATCAACTCACCGGTCTATAATTTCCTGGATCTCCTCTGGAACCTTTTTTTTTTTTTTTTTAAATCGGTCTTACAGTGGCCACCCTCCCTGTTCCAAGTGCAGAATCCAAGAGACAGGCAGAGTTCCGAAGTTTCATTGCGCAATTGAGACAATGGTGCAGGGGTGAGGGATTTGTTAGGAACGGGACAATATTCTGGGAAAGGGGGAGGCTATTCCAAAAGGATGGACTCCATCTTAACAAAGATGGAACCAGGCTGCTGATACCAGCATTTAAAAATGTAAAAAAGAGATAGAGTAGCTCTTATACTAGAATTGGGGGGGGGGGGGGGGGGGTGGGCGAGAGTTGCTCAGAAGCATATGCTCACAATGGGGGAACCTTGAAGGATACCATTAAATCAGGACATTTAGGGAATCCCAATAGAGAGGTTTCAACAATGGTGAAACAAAGCCAGGATTGAGAGCAGAGTAAAGGAAGCAAATTATTTCCGTCAACTTCTACGCAGCTTGTAAATGCAGGTAAAACACAATCTGAAGGGTCTCTGTATACAAATGCTAGAAGCCTAAAGAAATGGGAGAGCTAGAATATATAGCACAAAATGAAGATGTAGATAGGCATCTCAGAGACCTGGAGGATAGAGAACAATCAATGGGACATTGTATTAACAGGGTACAAATTACATCCCAATAATAAAGTGGCTCAAACTGGGGGGGGGGGGGGGGGGGGGGGGGGGGGGGATGGGGGTTATGCTATATGTTAGACATGGAATTGAGTCAAACAAAATACATATTCTAATGAAATAGAGAGCAGCGTGAAATCCTTGTAGATACTATTATAAAGAATAAAATGACTTAACACATAGACAAACATTTAATGGGACAGAGTCAGCATGGATTCAGCCAAGGAAAGTCTTGCCTAAGAAGATAAGAATAGTCATACTGGGTCAAAACAATGGTCCATCTAGCCCAGTATCCTATTTTCCTAACAGTGGCCAAAGCCAGGTCATAAGTATCTGGCAGAAACCCAAATTGTGGCAACACTCCATACTACAAATCCCAGGGCAAGCAGTTGCTTCTCCATGTCTGTCTCAATAGCAGAGTATGAACTTTTCCTCCAGAAATTTGTCCAAACCTTTTTTAAACCCAAATACACTAATGGTTGTTACTACATCCTCTGGCAAAAAGAGTTCCAGAGCTTAACCGTTGAGTGAAAAAATATTTCCTCCTGTTTTAAAACTATTTCCATGTAACTTCCTCGAGTGTCCCCTAGTGTTTTTTGGAACGAGTAAAAAAAAAAAAAAAATTCATCTACTCATTCTACAACACTCAGGATTTTGTAGATCTCAATCATTATTTCCCCTCGTCCATCTCTTTTCCAAGCTGAAGAGCCCTAACCTCTTTAGCCTTTCCTCATACGAGAGGAGTTCCATCCCTTTATCATTTTGGTCGCTCCTCTTTGAACCTTTTCTAACTCCACTATATCTTTTTTGAGATACGGCAACTAGAACTGAACACAAAACTCAAGATGAGGTCGCACCATGCAGCAATACAAAGGCATTATAGTATTTTCGATCTTATTCACCATGCCTCATCAATTTGCTTCATTTCTTTGACGGAATGAATAATCACATTGATAAAGGTGAGCTGGTTGATGTAGTGTATCTAGATTTTCAGAAAACTTTGTTAAAAGTCCCTCATGAAAGACTCCTAAGAAAATTATAATGCCATGGGATAGGAGGCAATGTTGTTTTCTGGATTAGGAACTGGTTAATAGACAAAACACAGAGGGTACCTGTTAAATAACCATTTTTCTAAGGGGAGGAGGGTGAACAGTGGAGTGAGGCAGGGATCTGTACTGGGATCGGTGCTAATTAACATTTATAAATGATCTGGAAATTTAACAACAAATTTGCAGATGACACAAACTTATTCAAAGTCGTTAAAACACATGCGGACTATGAAAAATTGCAGGAAGACCTTAGGCAATTGGACGACTGGGAATCCAAATGGTAGATGAAATTTAATGTGTAATAAATACAAAGTGATACATATTGGGAGTCAGCACCCAAGAAAAAGATCTAGGTGTCAATTGTAGACAATATGTTGAAATCTTCTGCCCTGTGTGTGGCGGTGGCCAAAAAAGCTAGTAGGATGCTAGGAATTATTAGGAAAGGAATGATGCCTCTGTATTGCTCCATGGTACGACCTCACCTTGAGTATTGTCGTCATTGTAGCTGAAAAAAGGTTCAAAGAAGGGTGACCAAAATGATAAAGGGGATGGAACTCCTCTGGTATGAGGAAAAGCTAAAGAGGTTATGACTCCTCAGCTTGGAAAAGAAACACCTGATGAGGGGTGAGGCAGTGGGGTACAATAGAGGTCTACAAAATTCTGAGTGGTGTAGAACAGGTAAAAGTGAATCAATTTTTTTTTTACTCTTTCACAAAGTATACAGACTAGGGGACATGCAATGAAGTTTACATGACAATACTTTAAAAATGAATAAGAGAAAATGTTTTTTCACTCAAAGAATAGTTAAGCTCTGGAACTTGTTCCCACAGGATGTGGTTACAGCAGTTAGCATATCTGGGTTTAAAAAAATTCCTGGAAGAAAAAGCTTTAGTCTGCAATTGAGATAGACACGGGGGAAGCCACTGGTTGCCCTGAGATTGGTACCATGGAATCTTGCTATTTGGGATTCTGCCAGGTACTTGTGATCTGGATTGGCCACACTGTTGGAAGCAGGATACCTACACAGTACGGCTATTCTTATGTTTAAAAGTTTCCTTTATTCTCTCTTGAAATTAATTCAAAGAACTGTAGTTATTCCCACATGTGGCGCCAGATCTGCTCTCCTCCAATTCCTCAATCTCTACCGTTTCCAAAGATGAGTTAAACAGAGCTGTGAAGTGTGCTGCATCAGGCCCCACTGCCTTAAATATTCTCATTTGTCTAAGTCTGTCAAGTACTTGCTTCTCTCTTTATTCTCAAAAACACTCCCCATTCCATGTACAGGACCCAAGGCAAAGGCAGAGCTCTGGAATCTCGATGCACAGATTAAACAAAGGTTCAGAGAGGAGCGATTTAATTTTTTTCGGAACTGGGTAATATTCTGGGGAAGGGGGAACCAGGCTGCTGGTGCTAATGTTTAAAAAAAAGAGATAGAGCAACTTTCAAACTAGAATTTGGAGGAAAGCTGACAGTTGCTAATGAGTGCATGGTTTGGACTGGGGTATCTATGAATGATATTATCAAAACAGAGAAGTTAGGGCATCCCGAAAGAGAGGCTGCAATAAAGGCAGACGTAAACATTAAATATACAGGAAACAGAATTGAACGATTGCAAATTATACCGGACGATTGCTAGAAGCCTAAAAAATACATAAGTATTGCCATACTGGGACAGAGCAAAGGTCCATCAAGCCCAACAACCTGTTTCCAACAGTGGCCAATCCAGGTCACAAATACCTGGCAAGATCCCAGAAAAGCTCAATACATTTTATGCTGCTTATCCCAGAAATAGCAGTGGATTTTCCCCGAGTCAATTTAATAACGGTCTATGGACTTTTCCTTTAGGAAGGAATATGATAGGAGAGTTACAGTATATTGGTAATGCAAGGCACAAAAGTGAGAAATACTTTAAAAGCTGCTGCTTCAAAAAAGGAAAAATGAAATCAAGGAGTTGGAAAAACTGAAAATGAAACAGGATCTAGCTTCCTTACAGTGGGCAGTCAGGTACTGGTAACAAGAAGGTCAGACACAGCCAAACAGTTTCCAGAAGGATGACCAAAATCCACTGAGGCCAGTACATGACAACGTCCTGGAGAGGGGCCCAAGCCCCACCCTGAAAGATAAAGAACCACAGCCACTTAACCAGAAATGCAGAAATAACATGTGCAATGCATCTGAAATAAGACTTGAAAACTATGAAAACCGATAGTCCTTGCGCCCTTAAAGTTCAGAATAGAGTACTGCTGTTTTAAATGTGTGATACTGATAACAAGACAGTTAAAATGACTATCCAAATTAAAGTGCATATTACATTCTCAATTTTGATTGTATTAAATGCATCCATACTAGACAACACTACTACTCTAATGACAACACAATTGTGTTAGATAGCAAATTATTTACACCAGTGGCTCTCCAACTGTGGATCGGGACCCCAAATAAAAATCACATCAGTGAATGGGGGTCAGAAACAGGCCTGCTCCCCTTCACTCTGGACCTCCACTATGACCCACTGCCCAGCAGTTCACAGGCCCTGTTTCCTCTTCTTGTGTGAGCTTCCTGTTAAACCAGAAATCAATGCAGAGTACTGGGGGGTCTTTGATCATCCCATAACGCAGAACTCTGTGCTGAATGCAATAAATGTTTCTGTGGTCACTTTCTTAAGACAGGTGGTGGGAGAGGCAGGATGTGGGTAAAGTAGTGATGATGGGGGGAGTTGAGGTCTCCTACTTAGTTCATCATCTGGGGCCCACATGAATTTTTAAGTTATATTTGTACCTCGCGCTTTCCCGCTCATGGCAGGTTCAATGCGGCTTACATAGTAGTTAGAATTTCAGTGAATTACAGACAGAAGTACAATCTGTAGCAGCGTTGTCTTAGCGTAGCAGTATAGTAGTTATTTGTTATCGCAAGAGAAGGGGTAGTATAGGTGGGAGAGTTGTTTTAGTCAGGAGATTTGGTGTGAGAGAATAGGGGGGGAAGGAGAAGTAGGAGGGTGTGGGAGTAAGGTAATAGTTGTTTGCCTATAACAGATATTCTCTGGAGACAGCAGATCAGCAGAAATATAAGCTGACCTCGAGATGTGTCCCTAAGAAGAGACTAAACAAAGCATAAAAGGGCCTTCAGAGCTGGTTTGGCGGTTTTATTCTGACCCGCACTACTGCATTTGGGAGCGTCTGGTACAATTTGCTGGACACTAAAACATTTCTATAAAAGAACATTTTGGGTTATTTCCCACCTAAAGGAATACTAGTTTGACCCCTGAGGCAGGCGCTTTTGAGTGTCGGGTCCATTTCATTAAAGATTGTACCATTGTTCCAGCTCTGAAGGCCCTTTTGTGCTTTGTTTGCTACTTTATTTTGTGTACTTGTAGACCCCCTCTCTTTTTTGCTGCTTCCCAAGAAGAGCAAAATTTCCAGCACTTCCACTTAAGAGCTAAAACATTTCACTACATGTGTATGACGTCTGCACAGTGGTGGTTCTGTAGCAACTCAGTTACCACACCTCCAAGCTTTAAAAAAAAAAAAAAGGGGCAGCTTCTCCTCTCAATAGGATTAGGATGAATCTGTCTCACCTGTTATAGGTAAGCAATCTTACTTTCTCAGAAGACAAGCAGATTCATCCAGGGCCGTAGACAGGGGTGGGCCTGGACGGGCCCAGGCCCAGCCACTTTTGCTCCAGGCCCGCCCAGCCTCTTCTGCCCGCTCTCCCCGTCCGTGTGGTGTGCTCACTTTTACTGCCCTGGAGCGCCGTTCTCCCTCCAGCACCGGCGATTCCCATAGCCAGCCTTCTGCCAGCGCGCGTCGTCGGGGCCTCTTCTCAGGCACGTCCCGCCTACTCTGCAACTTCCTGCGTCCCACCTTTGCGGAAAACAGGAAGTTGCAGAGTAGGTGGGACGTGCCTGAGAAGAGGCCCCGACGACGCGCGCTGGCAGAAAGCTGGCTATGGGAATCGCAGGTGATGGAGGGAGAACGGCACTTCAGGTCAATAAAAATGACCAGAACTGACCATGTGCGGGGGGGGGGGGGTAGCGAGTGGAGAGGAAATGCGGTGGCGGCGGGCGGGGGGGGGGGGGTGGTAGCAGGTGGAGAGGAAATGCGAGGCCTGTGCCCACCCAGCCCACCTCCAGGCCCATCTAAAAATTAAACTCTGGCTACGCTACTGGATTCATCATGCTCACATAACTGGAACCCTCTAACTCGGGGCTGTCTTGGAGAACACAACAGTCGCCAAAGGCCAAGAACATGCTTTTACTAGGAGATCCCTGTTTTAACTTTCAGAGCTGTACATGTGTGTTCTTTATATTAAAAAAAATAAATAAAAAATAATCCAAAATTATAAAGTCTTGGCCTTGGAAATAAGAATATTGAATTGTATTCCTGCAGAGGCTTTTCCACCTATCAATAAGGCCTATTACTTAACTGGGATTAAGAAACCGGACCCCCTGGCTGCCCAAAATCACCTTGAAAATTTAACAGCCCTTTTGGAGAATTCACTGGACACTGTGACGGAGAGGACAACCCTTTTGATATCATTTGCGATAGAACTTGATAGAAACAACATTTTCAAATTATATTTCAAACATTTAAATGAAAAATTTCTTGGAGAACAAGTTCGTATATATCCAGATTTAAATAAAGAAACTCAATTGCGGAGACGAGAATTTATGAGATTGAGACCTAGAGTTACTGCTTTAGGTGCCCTATTTGTTTTAAAATTTCCATGTCGTTGCATTATATCTATTGACTCAGTAATATATATGTTTCTTGATCCCCAAAAAATGAAGGTCTTTATTGATTCTAGAGAAAGTAGAGAAATTCAACCTTGAATGTTCAATAGGTTTGACACGCTGATATTCGGCTGCGGGTATTTGCATGATACCGCTCTTTAGACTATTGTTGTATTTTCTTTTTTCTTTTTCCTTGTTTCTTGCCTGGTAAATTGTGGTCTAAATGTATCTTGGATTATTTCATGATTTGCAATATTTTGATATTTTTTATTTCCTTTTTTCCGACATTTAAGTTATATGACTAAATGTATTATAAAACTCAATAAAATAAAATTAAAAAAAAAAAAAAAAAAAAAAAGAATATTGAATTGTACCTCTCAAAGAGAACTTGGACGACAGACAGTCCAAAACTACCATCTCAAAAGAGGCCACATCAAAGTTAATCTGATTTGCAAATTGCTATCTTGCTAATCTTCTCCAGAAAGGTAGGCATCAGAATAGTAAGTACACCATGGCCCTAAAATGCCCTTCTATGAAAGCTTGGTCAGGTACATTAGGAAATGCATTCTGCTACTCAACTGGAAATTAAACATTTTTGTCACTGCATTGCTAGTTCTATGGGGTCAAAAGAAAGAATGCTAATGGTCTTCAGTTCATTCAGGTAGAAAGTGGGAGCTTTTGTAATCCCAAGTATGGAGAGCTGCTTCACTCTTGTTAGGGTGTGGCCTAATGAAAAATGCTGATCTGACAAATTAAGAAGCCTGACACCAACTTAAGAAGGATGACACCAGATCGAGTGAAAAAGATGCATCCTGATGCTAATGATCAGTGTTGGCGTTGTGGGAAAGCAGTGGGAACGTATTGGCATATCTGGTGGTCATGTACCGTTCTGCAAACTTTCGGGGCAGAAGTGCTCTCTCACTAAAGCGCTGAACGTTGATTACCCATGTGACCCTAAATGGTGCCTTCTGGGGGGCGGGAACAGAAGGGGTTTAAATGGCAAAGACATGTAAAACGCATAAGTCTGGCGGCAGCAAAGCTACTCATAGCTTTTCATTGGAAATCAAAACTGGGACCGACCAGACAGCAATGGGCAGCAAAAATTAAAATTGTGGCTGAGATGGAGAAATTAACAGATCGCAGAATGGGGTGTTTAAAACTGGATGCTGAAGAGTGGGTACATTTGGATAACATACTGGGTGTAATATAAAGGTTGAGTTAACAAGTTTAGAGGAGGGGAAGGGAGTTGGACTGGGAGGGAGGGCGGGGGGAAGGGGGATAACTGGATTCAGGGAAGGGGGAGGGTAGGTTGGGGCGACAAAAATGGAGAGTGGGTAGATAGGAAAGAGAACTACGTACTTATGTATATATCTGTAGTTGAAGGCTAATTGTCTTACAAGGAATGTAACGTGTTCAGTATTTTGAGGTGTAATATTTGTTAAACTCTCAATAAAAACTTTAAAGTTAAAATAAAAAGAAGGATGACACATGCAAACTAATAACATACTATGACACCCAGCATAAGATGAGTAAGCCGCTGAAGTCAGGCGCTTGCTAAGCACAGGACTCAAGTGACCACTAACTAAAGCAATCTTAAGTTTTGAGACTCAGATGAGGTTTTGGCCAGTGGGGGTTAAAAACCACATTGATGTCCCATGTAGAGGTGGGAGGCTTCAACTGAAACAAAGGCTGCATGAATGGCCAATTAAAGGCTGTACAGAAATAGAGTTTCCTTTTATTTAATGGTGGTATGTGCAAGTCACACCCTGGTGAATCCTAACAGAGTTGATTTTGATAGATAATGGACATGTTAGATGTTAACTACTTGGATTTGAGCAAAGCCTTTGATATGGTGAAGTTAGGAGCGAGCGTGAGTCTGAGTAAACCTGAATGTGAAAACACATACCGGTGCCTGTGCACAGCGCCCAAATACAAGCCTTTTAATTAAAAAAAAAAAAAAATTTAAATTTATATTTAAAGGCACAGAAAACAGGCGCCAACGTGTGGTTCACCTTTGTTTTTGCCTGGCACATGCGCACAAGAGCTGAGCTTAGTGCTCCTCCCTTTGCTTTCGCTTTTTCAGTGCGCATATAATTATGAATACCATTTCTTTTCAGCAATGGCGAGCTAATTTTCTGCCTCAAAGGCTGAAAAAGAAAATGATTTGGGAAAAAAAAAATCAATAAATTGAACTAAATATGCTGCCACCGCCCTACCGCTCCCCATCCACTGCCGCAGCAAAAACCTTGGCTGGCAGGGGTCCTCAACCTCCGCCAGCTGAAGCGTTGTCCAGCACCGCCACATTGCCTGCCCTGCTCTGTCTTCCCCTCACGTCCTGCACACTGCTTTTACTGAAATTGTGCATGCTCAGTTTCACTAAAAGGAAGATAGAGCAGGGCAGGCAATGCGGCGGCGCCGGAGACCAGCGCTGGACAAGACTTCAGCTGGCAGGGGTTGGGGACCCCAGCCAGCAAAACCAGGGGCCCAGAGGAAATTTGGGGGGGCCCAGGCCCTCATGGCCCCACGTAGTTACGCCACTGTAACCAACTATAACACAACAATAACAAAAGTCCACTGTATTAGCCAAGATGAAGGATGATATCCTTGTACTACGGTCTGGAAAAGCTTACCATCTAACAAAGGGTATAGCTTAAGAACCAAGCGTAACTTAAAGAAATACCATCTCAATGGATAACCTCAAGGAAAATTATTTTTACTTCAAGTTGTGATAAACCTTTAAATTTTGAATGCAAAGTTATGACTTAATATATATAAATATTTAATGTGACTCTTCTGAGTATGACTCACCGAGGTAAAGTTGTTGGGCATGGCTTTAATAAACAGGAGCTCCAAAACAGACACCACCAGATAGGTCAGGCTGAGCCTTTGAAGCACCCCAAAAATGCGCAGGTTGCTCAGGGACACTAGGAGAGGGCAAAGACACACACCAGAAGAAAAGCAAATACATTTTTAGATTCATACGTCTTTCACAGAGATGCAACTATCGTTACACATGTGTAGAAGAGATATTGAAATGGTTCCTTGGTGAGATGTTTCATAATTTAATGTTATTTACTGGATTTGAAATACTGCCTTTCATATTATAAAAACAGAAAGGTTTACAGGAATGCTACAAAATAAAATCAAATATAAAATTAATACATACGATTAAACATAAAATCAAATAGATAAAATCAGCTTAAAAGAAAATAAAACTGCCCTGAGCCAATTCTCTAGCATAGATCACACATCCAAAATTTCTCTAAATTCAATTTAATACGTAAATAATGTGGTAGGGAGTTCAATAACAATGGCGCTAGAAAAAAAAATTCTATGTGTCTTTTGGACTCTAGTTGTGCCATAAAAAAAGGCGAGATTGCGAGGTAGTTCTGGATCTTGAGACCATAAAGCTCAGCCCGGCAAAATGCCCATGGCTGCAGCTGCCCTCTGCTCTCCATTCTGCATGTCACCTCTCTGTTTCCTTCCTGACACCTCCCTCCCCACCCAGGTGTCCGGCGTGCAGACTGGCATCAGCCTATGGCCTCTCTCTCCTATGTGGTCCTCCAGAATCCCAGTGGCTGACCAACACAGGCAGTGTTTGTAAGAACTTCTTTCTGTTCCCATCTCTCTCCTATCCCCCCCCCCCCCCCCACGGGTCCAGTGTTCTCTGCTGTCGTCGTTCCCCCCCCCCCACCCCCCCCGGATCCCCCAATGTCCCAGCAGTTGACCAGCAGAGGCAGCAATGAAAACACTTCTGCCTGCACCCGGCCCCACCAAGGCCTTTCCTCTGCTGTCCTGCCTCCTATGAGCGAAAGTGATGTCACAGGATACAGGACAGCAGAGGAAAGGCACTGATAGGGCGGGACTGGGTGCAGGCAGAGATGTTTACACTGATGCCTCTGCCGGTCAGCCACTGGGATTCCAAAGGATCTGGGGGGGGGGGGGTGTGGTTCCTATAGGTTGATGTGGACCCCAAAGGGGGGAAGGGGGAGACAGCAGAGAAACACTGCACCTGTTTGAGGGGTAGAAGAGAGATAGGGGAAACAGAAAGAGGTGACAGACTCCTGCCGGGTGGGGGGGGGGGGGGGGGGGAAGAACAGCAGAAAGAAATCCCAGACCTGCTTGGGTGTGGAATGGAGATAGAGAAGAGATACTGGACTCGTGAAGAAGTGGAGTAAGAGAGGGTGAGAGATGCTGGCCCTGGGGTCAGGGGGTCAAAGGTAAGATGCAGGAGGAAATGAAGAGAGGAGAAGCGATAGAACTGATAAAGGGATGCAGAGGGAAGGTAGATGGAGGACATACAGAAGAAATGTCAAAAGGACAAAAGACCCTGGAAAGAGTTAAGAAAAAGCAGAAGACAAACAGAGGGATAAAGCAATACTCAGACAACAAAGGTAGACAAATGAATTTTTTTATGAATGCATTAATTGGAATATGTCAGTTTTGGAAAATGTGCGTCTTTTATAACTTGTATTTTAGTTTCTATTACTACAACAGGTTTTCTATAAAGATCTAGAATGTGTTTGCTTTTGTAAAGTATGTTTACTGGAGCTCTGAAGGGGTTCCCCCTCCTCCCCAACCCCACTTGGGAGATAGATGGAGCTACAGGAGACCCATCATAATTTTTACGCTTGGGGTGCATTCATTCCTAACTACACCACTGCTGCCCAGGTGCTCTTGGTTTCCCTTAGATGAGGGAGAGTAAAGATGCCTTGTCAAGGGAGAACCAATCAGGCTACAGCGTTCACTTTGTTTTGTGTTTCTTAAAATTACTGTGCTGAGAAAGGGCCACCAACAAGAAATATGGGACTAAAGATTCTTAGGCTGAGTAACATTACAACACTTATCCTGACTGGAGATGGAAAAGGACAGAGAACGTTATAGAGTATTAAATTATGACTGCAGAAGGAAGCTAAAACCAGCTCCTGTTTCTTTAGGAATAAATATATTTTGAAATGCTGTACACTTAACTCTGAGACCTACACATAGGAACTGTGACCTTGAAAGAGGTTATAGTCAATGTCAAAGGTTAAAAATGCAGGCTCCAACGACTGAATTATTAAATAAAAATATTAACTAACACGTATTATGAAACTGATATTAAAAGGACTGTTTGATAAGGCACGTGGAAAATAAACAAAAAAAAACCCCAGCAATTTGTTTTTATTTAACTAAGTTGCAAAAGCAGACTAATCATTGAATTGGTAGTTCAGGCTCAGTCTCTGGCTGTCTTCAAGTCTAGGCTTAAAGCCCACCTCTTTGCTACTGCTTTCGACTCCTAACCATGACTCTCTTACTCAACACCCTCACTTATCACCCCTACCACTGCAATTTCCCCACCCCTAGCTGTCTGTTCGTCTGTCCAATTTAGATTGTAAGCTCTATTGAGCAGGGACTGTCTTTTCATGTTAATTTGTACAGCGCTGCGTAAGTCTAGTAGCGCTATAGAAATGTTTAATAGTAGTAGTAGTTCAGTTAAACAGTATAGAAGACAAGTTTCCAAAAACCTGCCATAGAAATGGAACAAAACCCATGATAAATTTTAAGATTCTTGCTGAAATTATCCTTCTAATGAGTACGACGACAACAGTCTCTATAATTTTCTTCTTATATTTTACACTGTGAAATGCTTATGTGGACATCTGATAGGCGGTATATCAAATTTTAATAAATTAGAACTGTACACCAGAACATTACTACACAGTATAAAAGACCAAAACGCCCAATAATATGCATACCTGAAGATTAGAAAGAGGAATATTCTATACCCAAGTTTAAATAGGAGGCAGAACAGTCCACTTGTGGTGAAAGTTTGAGGAATCAATCTTACCTCACCTTTCATCAGCTCAACAAGAGTTGGAAAGACAATTTAAATACATGGCAGAAACACATAGGAACCCTTTTACAGAAGCAGCAGTAAGCCCAGGAATACCGCACGCTAATCTGGAACTGCCACAGGCCGAACGCGGGCGCCGACAGTAGCTCCAGCCCCGGTGCGTGCCATTTGCTGCGCTACGGAAAATAGCTAGATATTTTCCAGCACTGCACGCTACCCGGTTACCGCTGGGTTTGTGCGGAAGCCCTTAACACCTCTCAGTGGGTGTTATTAAGTGCTTCCCTCCCCACATGGCCACTCAGTAAGTGAAATCTTACCACATGGCCATGCCATTTTTTGGTTGTTACCTGCTGCGGTAAAAAGGGCCACAGCGTGTGGCAAAAAGGACCCTTTCTATTGCGGTTTGGTAAAAGGACTCCTCATTGCCTAATATAAGAAAAAGTAAATGATCCACTTACAAGGCCCAAGGCAATAATTTGGGTTTATAACGAAGACACCTATCAGGAAGAGAAGGAAGCTCCTCCACAGCACTTTCAGCAGCAGACGCCATTTGGAACACCCCTTCCGCAACATGGAATTCAGAGAAAGGAAAATGGACGTCCCCATGATGAATACAAACCTAGAGAACCAATGAAGGGGTAATCAAACAAGCAATAAACACCACAACTAACGAGCTAAAGTAATAAGGGAACAGAGCATGGACAACCTGACTGAGCCAGTGTGTCCCTAGATAATCAGGACTTCAATATATTCAGCCTTCTCTGACATGCATTCCTGTATCCACTCATTTTTTTATTTTAACTCAAAACAGGCCTATTTTACGCTGTAGAAAAACAATGCTATGTGCCTCAGATTATTCCAGGTCAACTACCTGGAACACAAGTCTCTCTTGACCGTGAGGCAACATCTACTCATACATCAATTAGGAGACCGATAATCAGATCACACCCTGTACATTTATTATGATGAAAACAAGCCAACTTAAAGAGATTTCATTGTGGCCTTCGATATCAATGTTGCCAATTTGTGCCTTAAATGCTTTACTAATGGAGTCAGAGCCTTAGGTCTTCACTTAGCGTTGTACAAGTGCAAGTCAGGCATTACAAAACTGCTCATGTACTTTTCATGACCCCTTCAGAAAACACGGCTGATTAATAGCCAGCAATAGCCTCTTATCAATCCAAAAAGCCTCCCTTCTGAACAAAAGCAAAGCAAATATTAGGTTTATAATGAACTTTTAACAGCCCATCCATGGTTAGATTTTGTAAAGATGCTTGCTGCTTTGAGGCAATCTAGCTATTTTGTTAGTAGTCAAACAAAATGAGAAAGCTTTGAATGATCAAAAAAAGATATTCATTTCATTGTTTTGACCATAGTTATAACTGCCAAATAATCTTAGCCTTAACCATGAGTCAAGTTAACTAGTCAAATTATAGTACAAAGCTTACCAGGGAAATACAAGGTCTGCCAGCGTTAGTCCTACAAAAAGGAAAAGGAACAATATTAATCCAGTAGGAATATAACTTCTACACCTCAAACCACTTGCAAGACATTGCAATCAAAGTGCAAACTCCCCAGTTGGTAGCCAGGAATTCAAAACTGGCTAAGGAAGTACACTTCTGTAGCCTGGGGGCAGTACCACAGCGCCGCCTGAAGGCCAGAGCCAGAGATGCAAGCTTCCATGGGAAGAGAGATGGGAGGTAGATACAAGTATAGCTTTTTTATGCATGACTCATCTTCTGACAGTGCTGCAACACTCACATAAACCCTTTCCTCTAGTCACTTCATCAGTTCCCTATCTGTTTGCACATACAGTTCAAACTCCTCTTACTGACTTACAAGTGCATTCATTCTGCAGCTCCTCTCTTCTCTCTCCCTATACCTCTCCCCAGGAACTCCGTTCATCCATTAACTCACTGTTAGTAGCGCCCTTCTCAGCCAACTCCAGACTCTGTTCCTTCCATTTTGCTGTGCTGTATGCCTGTTACATTTAGTCCCCTGTGGAACAAAATGATTACACCACTTTTCCAAAATCATTCTCACCGACCACTGTTTACTGTACGAGATTCTTAATGGTGAGTGCCCAGTTTATTTGTTAGCTCATTTAGAATTTTTGCCCAATAGGGTCAGAAGGTCTAATCATGGTTCATTTTTTGTCTCACCCTCTATTAAGGGAATAAAGAGATTTAAATTATACAATAGACTTTTAGCAGTGCAAGCAACAAAATTATGGAAGAGTTTGTATCCTTGTCTTAATTTTTAGTTAAATTTTATCTTATTTAAGAGAAATCTAAAACCCATGCTTTTCATCAGATTTGTATAATGTAGTTTCCCAAGGGACTGACTTGGCTTTTTTTAAGATGTAAACCACTTAGAACCTGTGCTTCATCTCTTGCCCTGTTCAAATCCAGGCTAAAAGCCCAACTTTTTGAGGCTGCTTTTAACTTTTAAACCCTCATTCACCTATTCAAATATCCATGTTGTTTTAAGATTTAACCGTTTTATTGAGAAACTGTCATGGTACAAATGAGCACCAAAATACCTCTGAAACAATAACACAATTAAAACAAAAACAATACTAGGAGCAGGTTTGTATCCAAACATCTACAGCAGAAAACACTATTACAATTTTATTCCATTTTTAATCTACCCTCCTGCACTCCCTCGTTATTTGTATAATTGTCCAATACCCACATTATTTTAATCATTCCTATAATAAAGGTAACTCTCAAACCTCTTACTTGTCCTGTTAGTCTGTTTTGACTAAATTGTGATCTCTGTCAAGCAGGGACAGTCTCTTGTGTACAGAACTGTGTACATCTAGTAGTGCTGTAGTCTAGTAGTGCTATAGAGATAAGTAGCAATAGTGCATAAGAACATTTTCTCAGGTTACTTCTAAGTCTATCTCCTTCATCCTATGTCCAGAGCATCCTTTAATTGAAAGGGATTCACCTGCTATGCATTTATGCCACGTAGGCATTTAAACGTCTATCATATCTCCCCTCTCCCACTTTTCTGCCAAAGACCACATATTGAGATCTTTAAGTCTGTCCCCACATGCTTTATGACAAAGACCACCGACCATTTTGATAGCCGCCCTCTGGACCAACTCCATCCTGTTTATATCTTTTTGAAGGTGCAGTCTCCAGAATTCTACACAACATTCTGAATGAGGTCTCGCCAGAGTCTAATACAGGGACATCATCACCTCTTTTTTCCTACTGGCCATTCCTCTTGTCTATGCACCCAAGCTTCCTTCTAGTTTTTGTCATCACCTTTTCTACCTGTTTGCCCACCTTGAGATCATCACATACGATCACACCTGTCCTGTTCCTCTTTCATGCACAAAAGTATTTCACTCCATAATGTACCGCTTCCTTGGGCTGCGGCATAAATGCATAGGAAGCAAGTTTTTTTCAATTGAAAAGGAAGCTCTGGAATGAGGGGGGATAGGATGAAGGTGAAAGGAGATAGAAGTAACCTCAGGAAATGCATCTTCATAGAATGGCCTCCCGGTGGGTGGAGATGAAAACTCAAGAGAACTTGGGACAAATACATAGGGTCTCTAAGGGAGAGATAGGGATAGTAGGTGGCATGGATGGGCAGATAGGCCATATGATCTTTACCTGCCTACATTTTTCTCTGTTTCTATAAGAATAGCCATACTGGGTCAGACCAATAGTCCATCTTGCCCAGTATCCTGTTTCCAACAGTGGCCAATCCAGGTCACAAGTATCTGGCAGAAACCTAAATAGTAGCAAGATTCCATGCTACCAATCCCAAGGTAAGCAGTGGCTTCTCCCGTGTCGATCTCAACAGCAGATTATGGACTTTTCCTCCAGGAACTCATCCAAGCCTTTTTAAAAACAAAGATACACTAACCACTGTTATTACATCTACCGACAATGAGTTCCAGAGCTTAACTATTTGTTGAGTGAAAAATATTTCCTCCTATTTGATTTAACAGTATTAACTTCATTGAGTGTCCCCTAGTCTTTCTACCTTTTGAAAGAGCAAAAAAAAAAAAAAATCGATTCACTTCTATCCACTCCACACCACTCAGGATTTTGTAGACCTCAATCATATCTCCACTCAGTCATCTCTTTTCCAAGCTGAAGAGCCATAACCTCTTTAGCCTTTCCTCATACAGGAGGAGTTCCATCCCCTTTATCACTTTGGTCACTCTTCTTTGAACCTTTTCTATTTCTGCTATATTTTTGAGATATGGCGACAGAACTGAATGCAGTACTCAAGGTGAGGTCACACAAAGGAGCAATACAAAGGCATTATAGTATTCTTTGTCTTATTTACCATCCCTTTCCTAATAATTCCTAGCATCCTTTTTGCTATTTTTGGCCGCCGCCACACAATGGGCAGAAGATTTTAGCGTACTGTCTACAATGACACCTAGACCTTTTCCTTGGGTGCTGACTCCTAAGGTGGACCCTTGCATCAGGTAATTATGATTTCGATTATTCCTCCCAATGTGCATCACTTTGCATTTGTCTACATTAAGTTTCATCTGCCATTTGGATGCCCAGTCTTCCAATTTCCTAAGGTCTTCCTGCAATTTTTCACAGGCCACATCATTCCCATTTCCAGATCATTTATAAAGATCGTACATAGCACCGGTCCTAGTACTGATCCCTGCGGCACTCCACTATTCACCCTCCTCCATTGAGAGAAATGGTCATTTAACCCGATGCTCTGTTTTCTGTCCAATATCCAATTCCTAATCCACAACAGAACATTGCCTCCTATCCCACGACTCTCTAGATTTTCAAAAAGCTTTTGACAAAGTTTCTCATGAGAGACTCCCGAGAAAATTAGATACGCTACATCAACCGGCTCACCTTTAGCCACATATTTAACAATAGTAGTGGTCTTTTCTGCCTACCCGTTTCTCCAGGCACCCTGTAACATTGGGAATGCCAGCATACACTACACTATTACTTAGGATGAAAGAGAAGGAGAGGTTGAAAACAGACACCTACTAAAGTCAACACGTTTAAGCAGCATGTTGACTTTATGAATGATAAATACTAAAAAACTGAGACAATATGCATCTTTCTGATCGTGATCCAGTCCTCAACCACTGCCATTCCACTTGCAAATCTTCCCCCGTTTTGTGTGACCTTGGATCAAGAGTGCCAAAAGACACCTAGACGTTGGATGCTGTTGGTGATCATGATAGCTCTAACCTACTTTAATTAATACTTTAGTGTTTCTAGCTCAAATGAGAGTTTAATCAAACAGATTTCAAAAGCACAGCTAGGAATTTATTCTAAAGGGTGTATTGACACAACGCTAAATAAAATCATGGCAGCCTGCCTAGCTTAAAATGAGTAAAGGATGGTGCCAACATTATGGTTACAAAGATTTAAAGTGAGAACACACAAGTATGAAAAGGTCAGCACTTAGCAGTTACATCAACAACAATTAGAGCTAGCAAAATGTTATTTTAATTACAGATTTACAAGAAGACATCAAAAGGGGGGGGGGGGGGGATTCTAGTATAGAACGCCTCCATTAGGTAACCCGAGGAAGTGTATCAAAATCTGGGTGCCCCGATTCTGTTATAGAACACTAGCGTAAACCCACATTAGTATGCCTAAATTTGGGCATGACCAGTTATGCCAGGTCAGTGGCTGGCATAAATGAGCGCAACTAATTCTGTAAGTTCTATATATAAGCTGGAGACAGGCCCGTGCCCCAACCATGTATACCCCCTTGTACTTATGTGCTATTTTACAGAATAGCACACAGTGCACTTACGCACTCAAGGCACGAGTTAACTGCACACACCCAATTATAGAATTACCCTTCACCCAACAGGCACAGATTTCACTTAATAAACATTTTGTCCTTTGAAAATTGGCATGGAGCAAATGGCTGTCAACACAGATACACACACACAGTGTGATACACTATAGAACAGGGGCATAGCCAGACCTTACGGTTGGAAGGGGCCAGAGCCCGAGGTGGGGGGGCACATATTGGTCTGCCGCCCCGCCGCCAACCCCCCTCACCGCCTCCCTCTCCCACCGCCGCAGCAAATACCTTTTAGTGAAATTGAGCATGCTCAGTTTCCCCAGACATGAGGGGAAGACAGAGTAGGGCCCAGAGGAAATTTGGGGTGGGGGCCCAGGCCCCTGTGGACCCACATAGCTATGCCACTGCTATAGAAGCCTCCTTTACCCTTCCCTATAAAAACTGATATAAACCAATGTTTGTGCTAGACTATAAAGAGGACTTCCAACTCCATGCTATCTGCCTGGTTCTGGTCAGCCCCTTCACACCCTGAACCACAGGGAACGCTGAGGGTTCAAGGGATCTGCTGGTCACTTGTGCTCCAAGCCATAGGATGGCTATAGAGGTCCAAGGCAGACAGGAATGGGGCATGCAGGTTAGCAGCAACACTATCTCCTGGCTGTTAAGCACAAAACTGTAGCAAAGCAAAACACCCAATGCCTGTGGCAAGTTCCAGAGTGACACTCATGTGACTTTGGACCATCCCAAGATCTTAAAACAAGGATTACCAAATTTTTACCGTTCCAGCTTTCATGTTTGAAGAACCAGTATTTTCCACCTCCATAATTGACAAACACCATGATTATAAGAGACAACCTGAGGGAAAAAAACACACACACATACACAAGAATGTTTTCCTCTCACAAATAACCAGAGATCAGTAATGTCATGCAAGCCATTTTCATACAGCTAGAGCTTTGTGATCAGATCATTTCTTTATACAAATGGGGAAAGCATGCAGAGCACTGTTCATGGAACTGTTCTCAATGCACATGTGTGCGTGTTTGTATTCTTTGTCTGTGTCTGTTGTGTGTTCTGTATGTAGGGAATAGCTGGGGCAGTTTGCAGGTGCAGGTAGGTGTGGGGTGAGGCGGGGGTAGTATTTGGGGTGATGCAGCATTTTAGGATCTATGTGTCTTTATAAAATACTAATGAAAACCCAGCAGCAATAGTGCTTACATTAAGTACAGGTGTAAATTAGAACATTTTATAACCGATGATCATACTCTGACTCCACCTGCACTCTGTCCAGGCCATGCCCCTGGTAACACCTAGAGTCAAAGTGTGGGCATTTATGCCATTGCATGCCTGATCTAATTTCATAAAAGCCATTTTTCATGCCTATATTACCCCATGCATGCTAACATGTCTTTATAAAACTACCCCTTAGGTGTCTTGCCTGCAAGTCTCCATGTCTCTAAAGGAAAATAGTGCTGAGATTAAAAAAAAAAAAAAAGACACACACACACACCAAAATCACCAGAAGTATTACAAAATTCAAATCTCAGCATCTGTGCACTGCCATGAATAAGAGCCTAGCTCTCACGCAGAGTCTAGCTGGAGCAGCATTCAGAGATCCCAGGAATCCCAGTCATGTGTCAACCCGCTAATTTCCTTTCCTTGAGTCCTCCTAGACCAGTCCAGATAAGTGGGTTATTTTCTCCAATCAGCAAATGGAGGCAGAGAAAACTGACATTTTAGTGATGTCATCAGCAATATAAGGTGCAGTGCTGCCCTTGAATATATGACTGTCAAAGCAGATCTGAAAACACCCAGTATCATTATAGATCAATGTTATGGCTCAATATTATAGATCAAGATCATAGAGCAACATTCATGCTCCTAGCGCCTTCATAAGTGGGAACACCCCAGAAACATCACAGGGATAAGCCTGAGAAATCCCCTTAGTCACTAAACAATACCAAAAGAAAGCATCCCTAGTTACAACTTTCCTGGGTGGTCCTGGACTCGTCTAGCAGATTCAAGGAAAAGAAATTAGTAGTTAAGAACATAGGCGCCGACTCCGTGGGTGCTGTGGGTGCTCGAGCACCCCCAATATTTCACCCACTGGAAGTTCCCTTTGCCAGCCCAGAATTTTAAAAGTCCATCCCTTCAAGTTTCAGGCCCTCTCCCTCTGAATTTTAAAAGTCATCTTACCTCGTCTGGGTTACGGCGGCAGCAGCAGTGAAAGGCGTGCAGGCTCGGCGCTTCAGCCTTCCCTTCTCTCTCAACTCTGGTCCCGCCCTCATTTCCTGTTTCCGCAAGGGCGGGACCAGAGCTGAGAGAGAGAGAGGAGGGAAGGCTGAAGCGCCGAGCCTGCACGCTTTTCACTGCTGCTGCCGCCATAACCCTGACGAGGTAAGATGACTTAAAATTCGGAGGGAGGGGGCCTGGAACTTGAAGGGAGAGAGGGAGGGAGGGGGACCCTGGAACTCGGAGGGGAGGCAGGGACCCTGGAACTCAGATGGGAGGGAGGGACCCTGGAACTCAGAGGGGAGGGAGGGGGCCTGGAACTCGAAGGGAGAGAGGGAGGAAGGGAGGGACCCTGGAACTCGAAGGGAGGGAGGGACCCTGGAACTCGAAGGGAGAGAGGGAGGGAGGGAGGGACCCTGGAACTCAGAGGGGAGGGAGGGACCCTGGAACTGGGAGGGACTGGAACTAGGTGGGAGGGGGGCCTAGAACTCAGAGGGAAGGGAGGGACCCTGGAACTCAGAGGGGAGGGAGGGGGGCCTGGAACTCAGAGGGAGGTGGGACGGGGGGAATGCACCACCTGTAAAAAAAAAAAAAAAAATTTTCAGCACCCCCAAATCATTTTGAAATATGGTTAAGAACAAACTGCACTTTCCTTATAATTCTGTTAGACCAGCCAAGACAAGTGGGATTTTCCAAAGCTTTAGGCGAGCGGGTAGGAGGAAGACCAGGCTCCAATACCCAGTGCCTACGTGAGGGTGACATTCCCCACAACATAAGCATCCAATGATAACGCTCAACTATGCAAGCTGACATACCTGAAAGGGTGTACCACATATAAACCCAGGCAATACTGCCCTGGGCCTTCCTGAAGGTGACACTCATACCAACATCAATAGGATCTTAGAACTACCAAACTCTCGGACAAACTTAGACACCAAAGTGTAATGGCTCCCCAGTCTACCAGGCCAACACAACTGGTACCACTCCGTGCCCCCCTGCCATTGGCCAACTAAGGAAAAATGAAACAGCTCCCTAGAGGACTAAGCTAACTCTTCCACATACGCATGCTGCAAGGAGTCAATGAGCCACATATCACTGAAACCATGGACACAGTCTAAGTGGGACAGAGGGACTCCAACATACGTGTGAGGGCAACAGCCAAGAAATTAACCCCACAGTGAGCTGGAGCTGCCCCAGAAACAATCATCAACTAGCCTATCTGGCAACAGATTGATTAAAGGACCTACATGCTTCATTTATGTTTTATTATTTATAGCCTGCCTTTAACAAAGGCAGGTAACGAATGAACATACATAGCTTAAACAACAGAGTCAACAAATAGCTAGTTGAACACAGACATACAGAAAGCAATAATGCCAATAAAGTCATAGGCAATTCATGGTAGGTCTTAGCACATAACATTTTAACATATGACTTCAAGGATGTGACAGTTTGCTGTGATTTCAGTACTAGAGGCAGACTATTCCACTAAATGGGGTAGCTACAGAAAGGAGTGCAAAGCAGCCTTAAAGCAGTTGCTTAATCACAAAAGCACTGTCAAGCAAAACAGAGGCTGTGAGGGGCCTGTGCTACTAAGAAAAAAAGGTGAAGTTAGCCAGTTCCCACCTCTAGTACCCTCAGAACTGTCTTTAGACACCAAAAACAAGCAACCCTTCTCTGAGTCTGCAGGACCCAACACAAGAAGGCCTCACCTTCAGAGTGTCTTCCAAAACTAGCTCATCAAAACTGGGAAAACCCAGCCTGGAGGTAGAAAACAACTGCATTACCAAGGAACTGATAAGATCCTTAGGAAAGGGTTGAGCACTGTCTCATGCCACATGGGCTATCTTCAGGTGTCTCTGGTGCTGGAGAGAAGATCTCCAACTGTGACAGTCACTGTTCTTCTGAGCCATCCAGGTATCTACCATACTTCAGCTGCTCCTGTCCTTGGGGCTCCAGAAAGGCTCCAGTACCATGAGCCTTACTGGCACTTCCAGTCACTTGCCCCATGTGTTACCACTGATGGCATCCCCTCTAGCCTGGCACAGGTCTGACCACAGTGGCCTGTACACAGAGCCTACTGCAGTTACCAGAGCACCATGTTTCCCCATATCTAACAAAGGGCCAGTGCGCCATAAGTCACAACTGCTGCCAGGAACCCTCATAATATAGGTTCCCACAATACACAGTGAGAGACTCCCCCCCCCCCCCCCCCCCCCCCCCTCTCAGTGAACACAATATCCACAGATAGCTTATTTTGGGCTGTGAAGGCATCAGAACCACCGCCCTCGCCCCACTCCTGAACAGTCTGTGGACTAATCTCTGGGACCCAACATGGCCACAGGACTCAGAGGACCCCAGGCCATGGACAGTGTCTTTGTGGGTCAGGCTTGCATTAAAAAAAAAAAATCCTGCTGCACAAATGCTAGGAGGCAGAGGAACACTGAAAGTTCCAGAGCTGCACCACACCTTATACTGGTGGTGATGTTACTAAAATGCCAGTGTCCTTTTCCTTCACTACGAGTAGCCTAGTGGTTAGTGCATCGGACTTTGACCCTGAGGAACTGGGTTCAATTCCCACTGCAGCTCCTTGTGACTCTGGGCAAGCCACTTAACCCTCCATTGCCCCAGGTACAAATAAGCACAGTCTGTATATAATATGTAAACCTCTTTGAATGCTGTTTCCATTTCCATTTGCTGGTTGGAGAATAGAACCCGCTTGTCTGGACTGGTCTAGCAGGATAAGAAAAAAAACGGTGTTTTTAATGATATGGGGTGGGGGGAGGAGGTGCAGAAACCTCTACTAAGTACTCCTAGACAGCCTCTGATTTGACCAAAGCAGCCGTGTGAGTTCCTGTTTAGATAAATTCCTATGTAAGTTACCCTCGGAAGGTGTCCAGTGAACGGAGACGCTGAGGAACGGAGGAGCTCCACGCACCAGGATGTGCACCTTGGCCACCGGCATCTGCCCTGTTAGGGGATCCTAGCTCCTTTACAACAAAAGCAGAAAAAAATTAAAAAGTAATTGGAGATAGAAGATTTGTTGACATGTGAGCATATCCAAGCCAAGTCATTGAACTAAACTTTTTTTTCCCCGCTTAACTTCTTTTTAAAGTTAGGATACTTTTCTTTCCTCATCTATTCTGCTGAAGCCTGCATTTGGCAGGTTCCTTTTTCTGGTTGTAACCTGCACATCTGTAGTAGCCTGACATCTCATTTCATCCTGGTTCAACAACTTCAAAAGCTCCCATGACCTGTGGTACCGAATGAGAGGTACATCTGCCAATCGGAAACGATCCATTAAAGTGCAACAGCAGCCACATTTAAACTGAAGCCTTACACATACCCGAAGCCACTGGTGGTCTAGTGGAGTCTTTGAGGCAGGAAAGATCCCCAGTCTTTCCTGCCCGTTATCGGCACTGACCCTCTTACTGGCGCATCCTCTTTAAAATGGCTGCCGAGACATCCAAAGGTGGCCTCGCAAGACTTCAGCAAAAATCTCGGCAGCCATTTTTAAAGAGCAATGCGGCAACAAAGGAGTCAGCGCCAGCAGCGGGCAGGAAAGACACAAGATCTTTCCGGCCCGAAGACTCCACTAGACCACCAGAGTGGCTTCGGGTATGCTGGGAGGGCACCCTGCGGCATGGGGGAGGGGAGGCAAGAAGTCAGTTTGCGGCAATGGCGGGGCGCATGCGGGAGAACCTGGAGGCGCAAGGCCCTGTGCGACTGCCCCTGTTGCCCCTGCCTAAGACTGGCCCTGATAAGGACAATTTCTAAGAGCCATTTGCAAATGAACTCTTTGAAAATTGTGCACTTTCCCTGCAGGTCAAGTACACACTGATAGTTCTTTGAGTTTGTGTAAATGTCAAGTCTACTGTATTGGTTTGACTGCAGCTGCTCTTTGGCACCCTCCAAGAAGATGCTGCCCTATGCAGCTGCCTAGTCTTTCTAATGGTTACGATGGCCCTGACCCAGGTTTTCCATCCTACAGACAAGTGAAAAAAGCCCTGCAGAAAAGTTGTTCATTCGTTTTTGTTGAGAACACAGAACAGGATGTCAATATAAGGATTTTAATTAAGGGATTCCATTAGCTGTATAGAATGCAGTGGCGTACCAAGGGTGGGGCGGTGGGGGGCGATCCACCCTGGGTGCATGATGCAGGGGGGTACAGGGAGCAGCCGTGCGGCTGCACCAGTTCCCTGCTCCCTCTGATGTTACTTCCTGTTCTGGGGCAGGGAATTGGAGGAGCAGACAGCCGCGTGGATGCTCGCAGCATCCCCAGGAGATAAGAGCAATGCACCCGGGGGGGGGGGGGGGGGGGGGGGGAGGGGTGCGCAGCAGCGATCCGCCCCGGGTGGCAGCTGACCATGGACCACCACTGACAGGATGGTCTACAGTAAGTCTCCACCCAGAACCAATCTTTCAAAGGCTGCACTGTGCCAAACCAATACAGCTACATGTGACCACAGATTGCTTGTATGGATACATTCACCAGCTGCACAACACATGCAGTACATAAATTAGAACCTGTACAGAACGGGCTAGTCCCAACCTGCCCCACACCCAGACAAAGCAAAGCTTCAAACTCACAGAATTAATGAGCCGATCTGTCTCTACGGGATTCATTTTTTTGTAAATCCAATTTCGGACAGGACCAAGCCTGTTAAAAAAAAAAAAAAAAAAAAAATTAATTAATTAAATTAATTAAAATTACATGCATTGACAATTTACATGCTCCCAGTCTCCTCAGGACTGGGACACAGCACTTCAAGGGGCTCCCTTGGCTGAGCTGTACCACAAAGGCAGCACTTTAGGGCACCCGACACTCCCTGGTCTCACTCTTATGAGTCTGCCCTGGGCCCTACATATCTGTCTAGCACCAGCCCCAATTCCTCTATATTTGGTCTTTGAAATTCTAGCAAAACAGTGAAAAATAAGCAATTTTGTTTTAAATTCTGTTTCCTCTGTCTGCCTCTCCAGCTAGATTACTTAAATTCACATAATTCATGCATTGCTTCCTTCTCCTGGCTTATAGACAGATTTTGGATCCAGGCATAAAAAGCACCATTATCTGTTTCTATCCCTTCATTCTTTAAGCCAATGGCTCCCAAACTTGTCCTTCCTGGGGAACCTCAGCCAGACAGGTTTTCAGGACATCCACAATAAATATTCATGAATTAGATTTGCATGCAATGGAGGCAATGCATGCAAATCTAACTCATGAATATTCATTGCGGATATCCTCAAACCTGATTGGCTGGGGTTCCTCCAGGACAGGTTTGAGAACTACTGCTCTAGGCTCTCAGGTTAGTAAGTCATGTCAAGGGTTTCTCCCTGCTGTCTTCTCTTTATAAACAAATTGCCCTTAAAAATGCCTGTACTAGGTCATGGTTTAAAGCTGGGCAGCATAGGCGGTCGGTGGCCCAACTGTTTGGGGAGGCTAAAGGGGGTGGGGTTAGGGGTGGGGCCAGGGGTGGAGCTTAAATCCATAATTGTCTGATAACACGCAGAAAAAATAAATAAATAAAAAGTCACAATTAATACCTATTATTAAATTTAGATATTAGATATGCATCATATGTCAAAGAATAAAGTGGTTGCTCAAAGCATATTCTAACCACAATCGCTCAACTGCAAAACACTATGCACAACTTTGTCCAAAAACACACTCAGAACCTTACTGTACCATAAATATTACACTGGGCAGATCTAATACACCAATATACCACCCATACGGAAAATGCAGACTGTCAACAATATGAAACAAGAGATATCATCACAATTCTCATGTAGAGCCACAAAACACCCTAATTCATGTTTAATGTGGGATAAAATGCTATAAATAAGTAAATAAATATAAATGTTTAATGTTGAGCACCTGATTCTCAAAGTGGACATATTCCAAACACTATAATGAAAATAAAATGATCTTTTCTACCTTTGTTGTCTGGTGACTTTTTCTGATCATGCTGGCCCAGTATCCGTTCTGCTGCTATCTGTCCTCAGTGCAGGTCAGGAAGTCATCCTCGTTAAATATCTCCCTGGCAACCCAGGACACCTCCAGCCAACCCCCCCGCCCCCTGCTTTCCCAGCAGTAAGGTAAACAAACCATAAACCAATTTCTGCAACTGCTAGAGGGCTTTCACTGCAGCTCCTGCTGTGAGGATGGAGGTAAATCAACAATTTAATCCCCTCAGAGCAGCTGGACTCCACAACTGATCCATTCTGCTGCAGCAGGGGGGAAGCTTAGCCTCTCCAAACCTCTTATACCGGGTGTCTATGCTGGGCAGAGAGGCAGTTCTTCACAAAATAGGATAATGGAAGCGGGGAATAGTATAAATTGTGACAGTAATAGAGGCAAAGACAGTAAAGGAATTTAACAAAGCCTGGGATAAACAAATAGGATCACTGGCAATGGGAAACCAAAAGTCATGCTTGAGATCTGGTTGAAGGGATCTAGACTGGGGGGGGGGGGGGGGCAGCCCAAAGGTATCTAATGCCCTAGGCCAACCTTCAGCTGCACCCCCCACCCCATCTAAGGGGTATCTCAAAGCCCTTCTCTGTCCCAGTGTCCAGTAGCTCCCCTTCTCTACCCTAGCATCTTTCTTCTTCGCTACCTCCCCTCCTTCATAATGTGTCTAGTATCTCTCTCCTTTATTATCCCGCCCCTCCTCTCCAGGAGTTCAGCAGCTTTTCTCCTTTCTCTACCCCACCCCCTTCAAGGCAGTGCTAGCACAGCAGTCTGTGTGTCATGAGACTAACTGCGGCCAACATGGGACCTTGAACATCTGTGCATGCTCAAAGCCTGCCGGGTCCCGGCCAAGCACAAATGATCAAGGCCCACACTGGCTGTAACACGTCTTTACAGATGCTGCAACTCAAGTGCCTGTGCCACGCCCCAAACTGTGCCACATTATGTTATGTTGTACACCACCTTGGGTGAATCTCTTCATAAAGGCAGTTAATAAAATCCCAATAAATATATTTCCCATCATAACTTGAAGCATACGTCAGATCATTTTTCAAAATTGATTTGAGTTTTTGGTGGGAAGTCGCCAAACAACGATACAGGGGTAATGGGATCCATAAGGTAGGTGCTAAACAAGAAATAAGACAATGAACATTTTCTAGCCCGACTGCTAAAAGCGGTGAATTAGTAAGAGTCTGATTTTGAGGTCGAAGCGTCTGAAGAGAGCAATACGGAAATCAATAATTAGAAAGACAGTATGGACAATCTGTAAGAATTGGTCAGTGACAAAGCTACATCTTAAAATTTTAGGCTGAAAGAGATGGGTAGCTAGGACTGCAGTTTAAGAAGAGAGGTGGAGGAATAGTTTAGTGGTTAGAGCAACGGGCTGACAACCAGAGAAGCTTGGTTCAAATCCTGCTGCTGCTCCTTGAGCGAGGCGCATAACCCTGCTTTGCCTCAGGTACTAAATTAGATTGTAAATCCTCTGGGGACGGGAAAATATTTACTGTTCCTGAATGTTATTCAGCTTCAGCTACAACTGTAAAACGTGTGAGCAAAATCCCAAAAAATAAATATGAAAAAGGGATGGCAATTTTAGACCAGCACAGAATTACAGCGATATGACCATGACAGCACAACAGCATGGATTACACTGAAACAGAGAAAAATGAAGGCAGATAAAGACCATATGGCCTATCCCAGGGGTAGGCAACTCCAGTCCTCGAGAGCCACAGGCAGGTCAGGTTTTCAGGATACCCACAATGAATATGCAGGAGATAGATTTGCAAGCACTGCCTCCATGGTATGCAAATCTATCTCCTGCATATTCATTGTGGATATCCTGAAAACCTGACCTGCCTGCGGCTCTCGAGGACTGGAGTTGGCTACCCCTGGCCTATCCAGTCTGCCCATCCATGCCATCTCTCTCCCTTCCTCATCGTATGTATTTTCCTCAAGCGTTCCTGAATTTTCTCAAAAGCCTAGGGCTACCAGATAAACAGCCCTATTTTTACTGAGATTCATTAACTGCCTTTATGAACAGATTCACCCAAGGTGGTATACAGCAGGTCATGTTTAACATAAAATTTACAATTTTGTTAACATAACAATAATACAATGACCAAATATAAACATAATACACTAAAGTGATTTAAACTGGGAAATATTACATCAGTACAATACAAACAATATCATAACAGACAGCATGGAAGAATATTCAAATGACATATAATAAAATGTCAGCATAATACCAATGAAACACCTGATAAGAAATGCAATATAACATTCAGGGTTTTTATTTACTAAGGATTAGCTCAAGTTAACTGCAGCAGGGCCCATTTTATTTCTATGCTGCAGATAACGCGAGGTAACCTTGTAAAAGACTCCCTCAAATAGCATACTTTCCCTTCTCTAAAATTACGAAAAGTCTCAGATTATTAGTCTTTTTTTCTTTCCAAGCAGCTCATCTTAGTAAAGAAGGTCAGACTTTTACTTACTACTTCAAGTTATTTTCAATTTCGGAAATATATAAAAACTCATTTATTCCAGAAATGTGTTTTGCAATCTAATAGCTAGTGTGGATTAGTTTATCTAAGATAGTTTTTTGAAATGTGTTTGTAAATCTTGCCGATTATTGCTTGTAATTCCTGGAAAAGTCCAGCTTCTTGTATACTGGGATCCGCTTTGAACCATGAGGTATTAGTGAATACAAGTTACATTTATTTATTAGGATTTATTAACTGCCTTTTTGAAGGAATTCACTCAAGGTAGTGTACAGCAAGAATAAGTCAAACATAGGCAATAGACAATTACAGAAGTAAAAATATTCAAACAGTACAAAGTTTGGCATAGTATGCTACATTACAATGCCAACACAATACACAATTAAACATTTTAATAGACAGCATAAGGTGTAAGCAAAGATGGAACATATAGATAGATACGATAGAACAACAGGATTGTGAAAATAACCCCCCTGTTTACTAAAGCTTAGCTCAAGTTATCTGCAGCGGGGCCCATGTTATTCCTAACCTCTTCAGCCTGTCCTCACATGAGAGGAGTTCCATCCTCTTAATCATTCCGGTTGCTCTTCTTCGAACCTTTTCTAATTCTGCTATACCTTTTTTTAAGATACGGCAACCAGAACTGAACACAATACTCAAGGTGAGGTCGTACCATGGAGCAATACAGATGTATTATAATATTTTGTCTTATTTTCTATCCCTTTCCTAACAATTCCTAGCATCCTGTTTGCTTTTTTGGCCACTGCCACACACTGAGCAGATTTCAGCGTATTATTCACGATGACACCTTGATCTTTTTCTTGGGTGCTGAGTCCTAAGGTTGACCCTAGCATCAAGTAACTATGATTTGGATTATTCTTCCCACAATGTGCATCACTTTGCATTTGTCCACATTAAATTTCATCTGGCATTTGGATGAAATTGTCTTCCAGTTTCCTAAGGTTTTCTTGCAATTTTTCACAGGCCGCATGTGTTTTGACAACTTTGAATAGTTTTGTATCATCAGCAAATTTAATCACCTCACTTGTTCCGATTTCCAGATCATTTATAAATATGTTCAATAGCACCGGTCCCAGTACAGATCCCTGTGACCCAGTACAGATTCCCGACTCAGAAAATAAAAACCTGGGAGGACAATGGGGGCTACACTGGGAGGGGCTTTGCAGGGGTGAGGTCACCTTTGGCCAGCTGGCCTTCCAAGGAAGATCACTGGGACAGCCCCATGGCAGACATGCTAAGTCAAACATTTGTGTCCCTTCTCCAGTTCAGATGTCTAAGTGCCCTCCACATAGGGTTACCATATGTCTGGATTTACCCGGACATGTCCTCTTTTTGAGGACATGTCCGGGCAACCGGGCGGGTTTTGCCAATCTGCCCGTTTGTCCGGATTTCTGGACAAACGGGCTGTCTGTTTGTCCAGAAATCCGGACAAATGGACCTCACGAGACTTCAACTCTTAACGGCCATTTTGAATCGGCGCCGAGATCAGCAACAGGAAGGTTGCATGCAGGGCAGCACTCCGGCCAAGAAAGAGGGGGCTCTTTCCTGCCCCGAAGAGGTCACTAGACCACCAGGGCTCTAGTAAGGGGAGGGGGGTGGAGGCGGGGCATATGTCCTTTTTGGGGGACAAAATATGGTAACCCTACCTCCACATACTTATTGGCTCCTGAATTTCTGCTCCTTGCCCCCATGGTCTGGCATCACTTGCTTTCTTTCTCCTCTTAACTAGGAGGGCTCCATATTTATTAGCATTTATTTACTGCTTTTTTTAAGAACTTCACTCAAGGCAGTGTACAGCAAGAATAACCCAGATATAGGCAATATGTGATTAAAGCCACATTAGTGGCTGCCGTGTGCTAATGACGACACAGCCCATTCACTCTGAATGGGCTCTATGTGGGGGGGGGGGGGAGTTTACTATGAGTGTATGAAGTCCTATACTATCGGACATTTTAGTTTCTTATTCTTAGTTTTTGAATATTTTCCCTCGCTCTCTTTCAAGTGTAACAGACGACGCTTACCTCACCACAAAGTATCCCAATGTCCAGATAATCCCGACTCCACCATAAAAAAGGACTGCGAGGAGAATAGCTGCAGGAGGAAGGGAGAAAAGAAGACACGGAAGAATAGATCAGAGCCACTCGATTTTCATTAGTGGACAGAGTAACAGGTTATTGTTTTTCTTATGTATTTTATGCTGCATTCAATTGATTGTTGTAAACCATAGTGAATCCTTTTTAGGGGATACAGTGGTATATAAACAATAAACTGATATTGGTAAGACCTTGTTACAAGATCGCAGGTTGCTGGAGCTGCCAGCACTAGAATAGGGATGTTTTTTCTCCCTGCTACACACTCCCACCTAAAATGAGGTGAACCTAAACCAGGGTCATGGAAACAGGGAATTGGTATTTCCTACACCAAGTGCCCTGTATACTAAAGCCCAGTGTGGTTCTTCTAGCGAAAAAGGTGCCGGTATTCAAATGCTAGGTCACTCTTCAGGAGTGGGGTGATCCCGAGGGACTCACCTCACAATAGCCAGGCCTCCTGCAACCAGTCACAGAATCTATGGCAAGGCAGAATTGTTGTGTAGAGCCTTAGCTCTTTCATTAAAACTTGGGGACCATGGGCCAACTTTAACAGACAACGGAAAAGGTGCCGGTACTCAGTACCCCCTCAAAAAAAGCCCTAAGCCGCGCTGCAGGCGAGCAAACTTTGTAGCGTGCACTGAGACAACCATAGGAATATAATGGGTGTCTTATCGTTAGCAAGCACTAATTTTTAGCATGCATTAAAAAGTTAGCACACCTACAGAGCGACTTAGTAAACAGGGTCCCAAATTTGTAGTTTGAATGAAGAAACACAATACACATTTTGATTTTCCCTGCTAGTTGGGTCTCTCATCTGGTCTTAGAGACACACGGCAGTGCTCCCTGTTGGCCTCAGGATTTTGGTCATCAAACAAAGGGATCATCTAGCAAAGCCAATGGGCCAATGTTTAGAACTCCTGTGGTAAGCCAATATTGCAGAAACCTAGCTCGCCAATGCTCAAAGGAAATGATACTCTATTTATACGTGCCCTGTAAAAGTGAAAGCAAGGGGAGGGAATGTGCTTGGCACATGAGCAGATGAGTTTCGTGGCAAGCTCAGCTCTTGTGTGCATGCAGCTGACTAATCCGAATGAGAAGCATACACTGGCGTCTGTTTTCTCCACCTTTAAATGTAAGTGTTTCATTTTTTTTTTTTTACTTGGAAGGTTTATATTTAAGCTCAGGAAACAGGTACCGATGTGTGTTTCACTTTTGGGTTTGCTCCGACTGGCACACATCTGTTTCTCACTACCAGCGCTTAGGGGCTCACACAGGCTTCCTTCTGCTTCCAAATTACATAAATCCCAGCAGAATTTAAAGAAAGGATCATGAGAAATCCTCCCTTCAAATATCCTAACGCCTGCTCCGAGTTGGCGTTATTTTTTTAGAGGTAAGGGCTGCTTTGTTTTGTGCGCTGTTCTCTGAGCATTGGGAGAGAAAAGGAAATGACCTCATTATCATTCATTTGACTACATTAACATGTTATTTGTGCTAATCTTTAGTGCACACATTGTCTCCCGCATGAGAGCCTATCAGCATTCTGTGCTCACTAATTCGGGCGCTAGTCCAGCGCTAATGGCCTCTAGCGCCCGCGTTTGCTTCTGAGCATCAGCCCACAAGGTAGAATGGACACATCCTTCAGCTCAGCACAAGGTAATTTATCTTTTATAACAGGAAGGAGTGGGAGCAAAGGGTTTTTTATGCTTTTTTTTTTTTAAACAGAGCAAAGTACAAGATAAAAAATCATCACAAAACATACGACTACTAAAGCACAAACACAAACACACAGAATAAACCTAACACTGAACTCCTACTGAGCAAGCAAAATGCTGCAATGGAATCCACAATCCCACAAGCTTCATTTCAGCATTATACAATCTGCCCAGCACTATTCCCCGCCTCCCAACCACCAGCCCTGCCTCCCACCGCTGGCTAAGCTTCTGAGGATCCCTTCCTTCTGAACAGGATTCCTTTATGTTTATCCCACGCATGTTTGAATTCCGTTACCGTTTTCATCTCCACCACCTCCCGCGGGAGGGCATTCCAAGCATCCACCACTCTCTCCGTGAAAAAATACTTCCTGACATTTTTCTTGAGTCTGCCCCCCTTCAACCTCATTTCATGTCCTCTAGTTCTACTGCCTTCCCCCTCTCCGGAAAAGGTTCGTTTGCAGATTAATACCTTTCAAATAGTTGAACGTCTGTATCATATCACCCTGTTTCTCCAAAATAGGCTCTCATCTTATCCACATGTAAAGCATGCTTTCCACACAGAAAAATATTTTAGAACATTTCCACAGGGTGCCTACGATAAGAACTGAGTGTCCATTGACCAAATCAGCTCGGCTAGAGGTAAATATTGGACAGAATGGGTGACAGTATCAATCCATACAGTACCCCGCAGGTCAGTGCCCATGGTGGCTATGAGGTGATGCCAAATATTATGGATTGTTGCCCGTCTGATAGATAGGATCTGAACCAGCCAAGTACTGTTCCATTGATACCCGTTTCTGCCAGTTGTGCTAGCATGATATCATGATCTACAGTGTCAAAAGCTGCTGAGAAATCTAGCAGTACTAACACTGAGGCAAATCCTCTGTCTCAGTTTCTGTGAAGATCATCTAGTAGGGATACGAGGACCGTTTCTGTTCCATAACCGGGTCTGAATCCAGATTGACATGGATCTAGCCAGTTTCTCTCTTCTAGCCAATCAGTGAGTTGAACACAGACTGTTTGTTCTATGAGTTTCCCTAGAAATGGAATGTTGGATACTGGCCACTAACTTTCAAGTCTGTCATGATCAAGGTTGTTTTTCTTTAGCAAAGGGTGAACCACTAATCATTTTAATGCTGTTAGTAGTTGCTCAGTAGAACGAGAGGAGTTCACAATTTTAGAGGAACCTTCTATGAGGCCCACACATGCCTGCTGCATTATCTTTGATGGGCAGGGTTCGAGGGAGCAGGTAGTTGGTCGAAGGTCTCTTAGGATTTTGTCAAGGCTCTCCTCTGTTACTGGGTTAAAAGTGTCCCTTATGTCTCTGTCAGGAGGAGGCGAGTTTGTGCACTCCTGGTTAACTAGAGGCTGGGTGGGATTACCTATAAATCCTTTCCTCATATGGGAGGAGTTCCATCCCATTTTGGTCATCTGTAAATTTAACCACCCACTCGTCATTCCCATTTCCAGATCATTAATAAATACGTTAAATAGCACCGGTCGTACAGATCCTTGGGGTACTCACCTTTCATATGCCATACAAATGTGAAAATATTATACTCCAAAGCAGGAGCACACTTTACTGCTTAATATGCATGTTCCCTACAGAGTAATCCCCTATTTGCAGCTGCTAAGGGGAAAGAGGCCCTGGCCAGATCTGTATCAAAACCCTAACCTTATCAGTCTGAGGAAAGGCATCAGGGCCTTTTCATTCAGCATTGCTAAAGAAGCTCTTGTAGTAGGAAATCTCCCTCAGATTTGCTTCTGTACTAATACGGCGTAGGCTTAACATGCAACCAAGGGAAAGAAGCTCCTTACGAAACAAACCAAAAAAAAAATAAAAATCACTAACACTTAATGAAACAAAATCATTTGTATCACTTCCTTTCACTTGTGGATTGCATTAAAACAGATGCACAGATCAGAAACAGGATAAAGTGCCTGCCAGCATTAGTGTTTACTTCTAAACAAAGGATGTAACCAAGAATCTGGGACCATTCTGTAATGTTAAATCTTTGTAGTTCCGACTTGTTAGTTATGTGGCCAGCAAAACTGGTTTGGCAGTAACTTCCTGTTTTCCCTGTGAATCACCAACTTAGCTCTGTGTCTTTCTGTTGAAATACTTGTTGATGAATGATGAATGAGGATGTCACAGAGCTGTGGGAGGTCACAGATATGTGAACAGGTTGGGGGTCACTGTGAAGGCCACTTGGTAGAAAGAGGACCAAAGCCAGTGGAAGTTAAGCAACAGGAGCCACCTCAAGGGCTAACAGAATAACATCTGTTTTATATAGCACCAAGACCAAAGAAAACAATAGCCTTCACCTTGCCTACAGAGTAACCATTTTCATCTGTTCTGTTGATTTTCAGAGTCCCTCCTAATATATTCCTTTATATCTGTATCACCGTTGTACTAAAAGTGATTTATTGAGGTGCTATTTTTACATTCCCTTCCTTTCGTTTCCCCCTATACTGTGTTTGTAATTTGTCTGTCTAGGGTCTTTCTGACTGAATACTACGGACTATAAACCATCTTGATGTCCTAGGCAATTTGACAGTATAACTGAAGCACAAACAAATGAAAGGGGCGCAGTGACATGAGACAGGGGGGCAGAATCAGAGACACTAGGTGAGGAGGGGCCCAAGGACCTGCAGTAGCAGCATGTGGTTGAATACTCAGGGGGCACCAGAAACCAAACGATAAGGATGACATTTTCTGGAGAAAAATCTGCCACTCTGATTTAATGTCATGAAGAGATGTAGCTGGATTACATCCTGGAAGTGGTGGAGAGGTGTTGGCAAGACGGCTGCAAGTAGGTCAGAACCAAAACTAGCATTCATAGGGGCCAGCAGAAAAATAATCCCAGCTCCACCTTATAATACAGAAAAGAAAACTTCCCTTTAATTGTAGGCAAAACCTGCTGCCTCAGGGTGAATGCCAGAAGAGTACTTATTACAGAGCTCACCATTTAATCCCTGCATGCTCAAATCACCTCATTAAAAGAGAGACTGTGAAAAGGCAGAATGAAAGAAAGTTAAAACCAACAAACGCAAACTAGAAGAGGGAATATAAACTCCTTAAGACTAGAGAAAAGTGCAGCACTCTCAGTAAAATGTTTAAGCTGTTGTTGTTTTCCTTTTCTTACTCTTTATTTCCTTGATAGTCTCCAAATTTAACTCTGCTCTTATGTTTTTGTGGGATTTGGGGTACGGCATTAATATGTATTAATTTCCCTTTATTATTACCACCTTATTATTATTATTCTGTTTTATTTTTATGGTCCCTTATTTTCTCCAAGTGTAATGGTTGATGTGTGTTATTTAAAATTGCATTAAAAATTGTGGTTAAACCTGAGTTATTGTTTGGGGAATATAAAATTCCTTTTCCTCTTAGAAACATGAAACATGACGGCAGATAAGGGCCATATGACCCATCCAGTCTACCCATCTTCTGTAACCCCTAATTCTTCCTGTTCCTAAGCGATCCCACATGCTTATCCCATGCCTTTTTAAATTCTGGAACAGTCCTCGACTCCACCATCTCCACCGGGAGGCCATTCCACTCCTCCACCACCCTTTCTGTGAAATAATACTTCCTTAGGTTACTCCTAAGCCTATTCCCTCTTAACTTTGTCATATGCCCCCTCATTCCGGAGCTCTCCTTCATTTGAAAAAGGCTCTCTTCCTAAAGGAATTAAAGGTTTTCTAGGAAAAGCTATTCTAACGGCCAAGAAGGCAATATTGCTTCTATGACTAAGTGAAGAAACACCATTGCTTGTGTTGTAATGCGCTGAAATGATACCCTTGCTCACCATGAAGAGGTTTGGAGTCACAGATATTACTTCGGTGAAAGGGGGTTGACATTTCAGCGAGACTTGGGAACCCTTTTGGGTCACCCTCACCTCCGTGGCATGCAGCCAGATCTCGAACTTCCTATTTATGGAACTGTTAAAATGCTTTTCTGGTTTGATAATTGAATTTGGGGTAGCATCCCAGGGACGTAGATTGGGGGGGGGGGGAGGGGGGAGGGGGAAGGTATTATTTGACACTGTTTGGAGTCATAGTAAAAGAAGGAATATGTTAAAGGAATGACTAGTTTCGAAACATCATGTTACTACCAGCTGTCTATCCCTTTGGGATAGACTGCATATATATCTTGGATATTGTCCCTCTTGTAGCTGTTTGTGTTCATGTCTTACTAATAAAAATGATTTAAATACAGAACTGCATTATAAAAAAAAAAAAAAAAAAAGAAAGAAATTAAAAATCACATACGGAGAGAGCTGCTGACAGGGCTCTTGTTCACGATCAACTCACAGGAAACTGCTCTCACTCCACCAAAGAGGCTCTGTCTCACCCACAAGGAGTAGTTCCCGAACTCTCCAAAACTGTAATGCACCCTGCAAAGAATGAGAGGGCGAATGACTAAACTCCTGGCCCAGACCCAATGAATGGCTAAGACAAGGCTAAGCACACAGATGGAAGAAAGGATCAAGTGCACATAACACTGTGCTGACAACACACCAAAAGCAAATGAGCACACAAGAAATCCAAATTGTAGAAAGCAAGCATGAGGAGTCCGTGAGATCCTATGCATTACAGAGCAGGAGAGTAGAGAATGACATGGGAATAAAAATTTGTCCCCGTCCCTGCGGGTTCTGGCTCCGTCCCCACGGGCTCTGTTCTCATTTGCAGAAGCCTGAACACTTATGATTTTATATTTAAATCTTTTTATTACAGTATAAAAAGGAACATGCTGTGTAACTGTTGTGTATAAATTACAAACAGAAAACAATAACAATGAGAAGCTATAATAAACCCCCCACCACCCTTTACTCTTCCAACCCCAACAATAGCTGACTTCTACTACCCCAAAGAATCCTAATCAACCCTGTTAAATTGGCTAGGGGTACAAAATACAACCCGTTCTGTACGCCCCAGAGGGGAGAAATAAGCCCTATGAAGCACTGTTATGATTTTTTAATCTGTGGATGAATAAGAAGTCATCAACAATCTCAGGATTCAGTCTCGCTCTCCTGACTTCCACAGTCCTTCCTGCAATAGAAGTCTTCTTAGAAGATGTGCTGGAAGCAGGAATATACAGGATTCCCTATGCAAATTTTGCTAGTTGTGGCCAGCAATGTTTGCTTGTTTTTCCAAAAAATACAAATATTGTCGTCTGCATCAAACATAAATAACAGTCCAGTTCATTAACAGGCTTCAAAGTAGAAAGTGACATGGGGGCAAAGTTTGTCCTCACCCTCATGGGATCTATCCCCATCCCCATGTCATTCTCTACAGGAGAGTTCAGAGCGGGTGGGGCGCAACTGGTTACAGAGGGCAGAACCATAGGAGCTGATTTCAGCAAGGGACAAAAAGGGTCCAAAATACAGGATGGACAGTGGTTTAATGAGGAAAAAAAGGGACAACAAGAAGGAAAGGGGAACATAGCAGGGAACTGTATCTGTAACAGAAAGGGGCTCATTTTCAAAGCACTTAGACTTACATACAAAGTTCCACAGGTTAGTATGCAACTTTGTAAATCTAAGCGCTTTGACAATAAGCCTCAAAGTCATCTAGCTGCAGTGAGAAAGAGCGGAGATGTGTGTGTTGTAGAACCCAGGAGCAGGAGGAAACAGAAAACAAGCAGTCCAAATCGAATGAGAGAGAAGGAAGATATGGCAGCAATTTCTTTACAAAAAGAACTGACTCCTCTTTATATTTAGGGCTTCCGATTTTAGGTTTTAATTGATGAACACTAATAAAATACCCCAAAGCAAAACAATTCCAGGTGGTATTTGCTGGCTGGACACTGGAAAACCACCACCTGTTCTATCGCCTCTTCCTGGCTTGTCTTGCATCCTCCCCTCAGTTTTGTGCCTTTTTAGTGCCGACGACTCCTAAGTGATACAAGTGTTCATCTCAGACTCCAAAAGGTACTCAGCAACAGTACCTGTGGCATGAACACCCATTTTTAGAAGTGCTAACCAGCTACAAAATATCTAAAAACAGAAGCCCTTCATTACATAGATAAAAAGGAATAGAAGTTCAGACATCAGATATATGGGTTCAAACCAGGATAAAAATCTTCGTCATCCTTCCAAAAAACAAAACAAAATCAGAATACCCCAAAAGCTTCACGTTCCCTGGGGCTGATGCCTTCAATTTTTTTAATTCCATTTTGATATCCTTGAAATGTGCCTACATCCCAGAACAGTGACAACCAGAAGAAAATAACTTAGCATGTGATCTACTGTGTGATCTAAGGCTGAGGGGAGATATGATAGACGTTTATAAAATACTGAGTGAAATGAAACAGGTAGACATGAATTGTTTATTCTTTTCAAAAATACTAGGACTAGGGGACAGACAATGAAGCTTGTAAGTAATTTTAATTTTAAACAAATCAGAGAAAATATTTCTTCACTCGGTGAGTAATTAAACTCTGAAATATGTTGCCAGAGAATGTGGTAAAAGCAGTTAGCTTAGCAGGGTTCAAAAAAGGTTTGGATAATTTCCTAAAAGAAAAGTTCATAAGTCATTATTAAGATGGACTTGGAAAAATCCACTGCTTATTTCTAGGATAAGCAGCATAAAATGTATTGTACTGTTTTGGGACCTTGCCAGGTATTTGTGACCTGGATTGGCCACTGTTGGAAACAGGATACTGGGCTTAATGGACCTTTGGCCTGTCCCAGTATGGCAATGCTTGTATTCTTATGTTCAGTGCTGAAGTCTGGACATGACCCGGCACTGAATATCTGGGAATAATGTCAGTGGTATCAGCAAAATGCTCGCCATTGATGACTGAATATTCACCCCATTATAGATTGGCATACTGCTCTAATCTGATACTGCTCTAACAAACAAATCTCTACAGTGCTAACCATAGTTGATACACTGTACAGCAGAATATATCCAGTAAATTAACATGCAAAAAAGTCTAAGAAAAAGATGTATTAGCATTACTTAAGAGGAACTTGTGTTCCAGGTTAACAGCTGCCTCACTGACACAAAAGAACATAAGCATTGCTATACAGAAGGTCCATCAAGCCGTATCCTGTTTCCAACAGTGGCCAATCCAGGTCACAAGTACCTCGCAAGATCCCAGAACAGCAAAACAGATTTTATGCTGCTTATTCTAGAATATGCTGTGGATTTTCCCCATCTTAATAATGGCTTATGGATTTTTCTTTTAGGAAATTTTCCAAACCTTTTTTAAATCCCTGCTAAGCTGTTTTTACCACATTCTCTAGCAACCAATTACAGAGAATATTACACATTAAGTGAAGAAATATTTTCTCCGATTCATTTATGTGGCACTGGTTAACGCATAGCCTAAGTCGATATTCAGAACTTAACTGGCCATGGTTGCTACATAAAGGACAGGAGTGTGTTTTATGCGGTCCCATTTATGTGGTTACCCTAGCTGGTTAAGTGCTGAACATCGGCACTTAACTGGCCAAATGCCAACTCCGCCCCTGAATGCCCCCAAAATAGCCGGCTTTCATTTAGGCGCTGTTAATTTTCAGCACCGATAACTAGTTAAGTGCCTCTAAAAATTAGTAGACAACCCAGAAAAAGCAATTTAACCGGTCAGCGACCATTTCTGGCTGATTAAATCATTTTGAATATTGACCAGAAAGTGTTTTTGTGGAAGGATGCACGCTTGAGAAACAAATGTTGAGAGAGAGAGAGAGAGAGAGAAAGGGGTCAGAAAAATGTTTCTTGAGAAAAAGATTTGCAATTCTGAAGTGCTAAAATGGAATTAGTAGTAAATGAGGAATTTAGGAGGAAAGATTCAAGGGCAAAAGTTGGACCACAAATCAAGAGAAAAGGGGTGGGGAATTCATTCAGTAAAAGCTTACTTTATATACACAGAGAAAACCTCAACAGCAAAATCAGAAAAATGTTCAGAAGGAAGGAGGAAAGAAGTATAAAAGAAGCAGATGGAAGAATACTGGAGAACTATTAACAGTTTTCCGATTGAAAATATTTTTGAAAAGGAGCAAAAAACAGTAAGGATAGGAAAGATTGATGATCAACACCACAAACTGAGCAACCACCACACTCAAGCAATGTATTCCAGCTGATAAAGTGAAGACATGGGGTGGACATGATGCAGGCTGGTTTAACTTTCGCAGCAGCTCTGTGCGGAGCAGGACAGAGGGTGAGTCTGTCAATTTCAATCTTTCTCGTAACAAGCATGCAGCATCCGACGCCATGTACACACCTACACATCTCTTGGTTTTTGGCGGTATCATTAAGCTGCAAGGTGACTGGGTGCTGGGAGTCAACAGGAACAGCTGCCACGTTGAATGGTCTGGACGTCACGGCCCCAGGAACAATGACCAGTCTCTGATACAAACACTTAAGAAGCACACAGAGCAGATAGAGAATACACATTATTACATTTTAATATCTTTCCTTAAATATTAATTTCCAGTTTTACATGTATTTGCATCATCAGTGGCGTTCCTTGATCAGCTGCCAGCTGGGGTGGACCGTTGCTGCACCCCCTCCCCCAGTGCAGCGTCGTCCGCCCCCCCCCCCCCCCGGCACATCACTTCCAAGCCCCACCCCCCCACCCCCGGGTGTATTCTTCTTACCTGTTGAGGTGCTGGGAGCAGCTTGCGCGGCTGTCAGCTCCACTGGTTCCCTGCTCCCTCTGCTCCGGAACAGGAAGTAACAGCAGAGGGAGTAGGGAACCAGCGTAGCTGACAGCCATGCGGCTGCTCCCTACACCCCTCCTGCAGCGTGCACCTGGAGGAAGACCACCCCCACCGCCCTGCCCTCGGTACACCACTGTGCATCATCAAATTCACTCCTCACTGATCCACCTGGATATAACATTCAACCAGACTGTTCATATCAACAAGCCACATTACATTCTCAGCCAACTTTCATATAGAGTACAAGACAAATGTGAAAGAAGCGAGTTAAATCAACTAATAATGAATTCAACTAGCACACCTGAGCTGGCAGTGGGAATCAAGTTCTGCAGCTGCTGCTGAATCCCCCGTTCAGGATTTGGTCAGTGAACCCTAACTTTATAAAGCTTCCAGCTAGTAACAGCAACTAATACAGAGACTAGATAAAGATGTAAAATCTGACAAAGCACAGTACTGCACGGGACTGTAGATCGTGTCAGGGCCAGTGGGGCTCAGCTGTGACCTGTGACCTGTAGGAGATTGTTTAGGCCTCTGAGGTAGAAAGATGAAAGAACTACCAATGCTAGTGCCGGTATACTACTACTACAAATCATTTCTATAGCGCTACCAGTCGTATGCAGTAGTAGTAGTAGTAGTATGGGGGGGGGGGCACAAAATGGATCAGTTTTTCAGTTGAATCCTTAACCTCTCCTGTGCAAATACAGGACAATCCAAAAATGAGTAGGACCCCCACACACAAACCAAGAGCAGCTATCAAACAACCTAATATTTTTTTAATCTGTCAGTAACAATGTAAAATAAGGGACTGTGACCAGGGTACAGATATAAGCTGTAAACTATATGGGGGGGGGGGGGGAGGGTTTCACCTTGAGATAACAAAACTTGGGGTAATAGAAGGAAGTCATTTTCACAGAGGCAAGACTACTTTTGAATTCTTCAAAACAATCCTGAAACTGAGAAATTACAGTTGCAGTTAACATTTGTTAAATTGAAAACATTCCTGACCTGGTAACAATGATCAGAAAGCCAGTACACTGTGAAACTTTCACCACCCACGTTGTGAATTAAGAGCAAGGCCTGATCCATTTTCAGCTCCAGAGGTCGTTCTCTGGACAAATCTACTGAGAGAACAAAACAGGAAAAGAGAGAGACCTGTCAACATCAATCCTACAGTCCAATTCAAAAAAAAAGAACAGCATTAGAAAAGAAACGGGAAAAAAAAAAAAAAAAAACCACCACACCCAACATTTTCAGTATTCCCATTTGTTGACCACAAGTGAAGTTTGTCTCACTGCTAAGAGTCTGCAAAAGAAACAGAGTTCCACTAATACCCCAGCTCAGGACATGACCATTTAAAAGATCACTGCACACCTGTCTTACACTTCCACAGACCCTTCATCATCACTTTTGAAGGTAAAAGGATTGACGTTTGACAGCTATAAGCACTTCACTAAAAAAGAGAACCCTTATATCCGTGTGCCTTTATAAACATCTATTGTCCCATCTCTGGTCTGCGCACACCCCAAAAACAAATATGAGCAGGTACTGGCAAATACCTATTGAACAACAATACTGACAGCAAAGAACCTTGAGGGATCCCGGAAAAAAACAGCAGCCAAACAAATTCACCGTCGAAACACTTGCAATGGCCCAAATGACTACAACTAACAGGTGACCAAAAGCTGAGGCAACAAACACCACCAGCAACCAGCACCATCTTTTTTATTTGTTTTGTTACATTTGTACCCCGCGCTTTCCCACTTATGGCAGGCTCAATGCGGTAGGCAATGGAGGGTCAAGTGACTTGCCCAGAGTCACAAGGAGCTGCCTGTGCCGGGAATCAAACTCAGTTCCCTAGGACCAAAGTCCACCACCCTAACCACTAGGCCACTCCTCCACTCAGTGCTCCGGCAGCCACAAAAGCTGTTCTGATATTCCGTACAAACATGCAAGCACCTTGAATTGTGCAGACATCCCCATAATGTATACAGACTATCTCAGCAATAAAATTATACAGATTAAAAAAAAAAAAAAAAAGTACCACAAATGTTTAAATATATATGACAACTGGAACAGAATGGTATTTATAGGGCAATTCTATAAATTGCACAGCTGTGAAGGGGGCTGACCTCCTATGAAGGAGATTTAGGACCCGACCCGCCCATAGTGGCACAAGTGGTAGTTTTTCCTTACAGCGGCAGTAAAAGAGGCCATTTTAGAAAGGCTTCTCCTGCTAACGCTGGAAGCGAAGGCTGCTCAGCAGGAGATCCCAGTTCATCAGTAGGAAAGCAGGAAATGACCCACAAAAGCGGGAGATTCAGCAGGTCTGAAATAGGCATCTCAGTTTAGGTACCCCACTGCCATGTGCTTAGCACCAATTAAACAGCAGCATCTTTGTGCTAAGGTTCATAATGTCAGCAAAGGCATCTAAATGGCAGATGACGTTTAATGTGAGAAAGTGCAAAGTGATGCATGTGGGAACGAGGAACTCGAACTATGTGATGCAAGGTTCCACCTTAGGAGTCAAAGTCCAGGAAAGGGATCAAGGTGTCATCGTTGATCATACGTTGCAACCCTCTGCTCAGTGTGCGGCAGCAGCTAAGAAAGCAAATAGAATGTTAGGTATTATTAGGAAAGGAATGGAAAACAAAAATGAGGATGTTATAATGCCTTTGTATCGCTCCATGATGCAACTGCACCTCGAATACTGTGTGCAATTCTGGTCACTGCATCTCAAAAACGATATAGTGAAATTAGAAAAGGTACAGAGAAGGGCGATGAGGATGAGATGACTTCTCTATGAGGAAAGGCTAAAGTGGCTCGGGCTCTTCAGCTTGGAGAAAAGATGGCTGAGGGGAGATGTGATAACCGTCTATAATATAATGAGTGGATAAGAACAGGTAGACCTGAATCGCTTGTTTACTCTTTCCAAAAATACTAGGGCTAAGGAGTATTCAATGAAGATACAAAGTAGTAAATTTAAAACAAATCGGAGAAAATATTTCTTCACTCAACATGTAATTCAATTCTGGAATTTGTGCCACAGAATGTGGTAAACGCAGTTAGCTTAGATGGGTTTAAAAAAGGTTTGGATAATTTCCTAAAAGAAAAGTCCATAAGCCATTATTAAAGCGGATTTGGTGAAAAATCCACTGCTTATTTCTAGGATGTAGCATAAAATGTATTGTACTGTTTTGGGATCTTGCCAGGTACTTGTAACCTGGATTGGCCACTGTTAGAAACAGGATGCTGGGCTTGACTGACCTTCTGTCCCAGTATGGCAACGTTATGTTTTTAATGTTTTTTATCTGCTCTGCAAATATTGTGATCTCTAACTGTTGTGATCTGATTGTTGTGTTTCTAACTGGTTTATTGATATCTGTAAATCTGAAAACTAGATTTCAGATTTCAAAACTGCCAGAAAGTATTAGAACTCTCTTTCTTTTACTAAAAGTGTGCTGAGCTCTCCCCCTTCCCCACCTGGTTTTTCTGCAGACAATTTAAACGCTTAGGTGTGGCAAAGCTTCTGTTGAAAGAGCTGGGCAGCCCTGAGGTCTTTGCTTGTCTCCTGCCTGAAAGAAACTCACACCAGTGTTGCCAGGGCTGCGGGTTTCCCGCATAATTGGGTGGCTTCCCGCGACCCGCTGCGGCGTTTTCATGCCGCTTGTGGGTTGCGGTTTTTTGGGCGGCTTTCATTTTGGCTGGGCGGGGGTTCTTTTGTTGGCCGAGTGCGGTTTTTTGGCCTGCGGGGGGGGGGGGGGGGGAGATAATGACGGCGGAGGTGGGGTTGATGCCGGCAGACACAGATAAGATTTGTGCTGGCTTTATTCCTGGCTATCCCTACCCTACAACTGTAGTTTTGGACATTTCTGGTGCATTTCTTAACCTTGTCTTCCCCTTGCCCCAACCAGCTGTGTAGAAAAGTGGCTTAATACAGTTCTACAGATAGGTTTTACAGCAAACACATTCCACAGGTTTTAAGTTTAAACCCACCCCAAGACTGACACTTCCTAAACAGCTTTCCTAAATACACTACTTATCACAAATTAACTCCACCCTAATTACAACTGTCTCTGATTGCCTGTGTGGGGCTGAGGAGTAAAGTTAATCTTGCACACTGTTAACCCCATCATAGCATACCTGTTCATATCCATTCCAACAAAACAGGATGACTCTTATTCTCTGTAATAATTGTGGTGCTTTAGTTTCAAGGCCAATCATCTGGAGACTTAAGGCTTGTCCTGTCATCAGCTCGCTAGTTTAAAACAGGAGCTCAGTAAAGTAAAGCAGGAATTAGATGCACTTAAAGCAACTTCTAAGACTGCACAAAATCATACTGCATAGAATCAAGCCAAATTCACACCACTGCCTCAAAGGATAAAACCACCTAAGAATAGATGGTTCACGGTAGGCTCAGGCAGACTTATGTGACACAGAAGCATCCGCCCTCACAAGTGGTGCCCCTACAGAATTCTTTTGCTCCATTACAGCACTGTGATGTTCCCAAAAATAGAACTGAGGCAGAAGAAAAAGAAATGAAGGTGGAACAAAAAGATATGAAGGTACCAAAAGAGAATAGACAGCCCCAAATCACTAATGTTGAAACACACACCAGGAAATGTAGATGGACAGCGATGACCACAAATGCTCGCAGTCTAAGCAATAAAGTTCATGACCTTCAAGCCCCGATGTTGGAGGCAGACTTAGACGTTGTTGCAATCACAGAGACGTGGCTCAATGGTTCCCATGAATGGGATGCAAACATACCAGACTATAATCTATTTAGGAAGGATAGAGAGGGTCGTAAAGGTGGAGGAGTAGCTCTATATGTGAGAAATGATATTGCGGCGACTGAAATGACAGGGACCTGGGGAAAGGAAGAAGCGATATGGATCACCTTAAAAAGAGATAAAACCTCTGTCCACGTGGGTGCTTTCTACAGACCCCCCCCCCCCCCCCGACACAATTGGAGGAACTAGATAAAGATCTGATCGCAGATATTCAAAAGTTGGGAAAGAAGAGAGAGGTGCTGTTGCTGGGAGATTTCAATCTGCAGGATGTAGATGTGACGCTGGATCTGGTACACACAAATGGGGATAGTGTGTCATATGTCCGAGTGTGTGCCCACCTGGGCAGCAGTGACCATCAAACGGTTTGGTTTGATATGACAGCTGAAGTGGAGGGCGGCCACTCAAAACTCAAAGTCCTGGATTTCAAGCTGACTTTAATAAAATGGGGGAATACCTGAGGAAGGAGCTGATGGGCTGGGAGGACTAACGAGAAGTGGAAGGGCAGTCAGTGGTCCAGGCTGAAAGAAGCTATAAATAGGGCCCACAAACCTTTATGTAAGGAGAGTAAATAAAAGCAAGAGAAAAAGGAAACCAATATGGTTCTCCAAGAAAGTGGCTGAAAAAAATAAAGGCTAAAGAGTTGGCGTTCTTGAAGTACAGAAAAACTCAAGAAGAGGAACATGGAGAGGAATACCGGATGAAACTGAAAGACGCCAAGAAAGAGATATGTCTGGCGGAAGCACGAGCAGAAGAACAAATGGCTAGAAAGGTAAGGAGGGGTGACATAAATTTCTTCAGGTATATTAGTGAAAGGGGGAAGACTAAAAAGGGAATTGCGAGACTGAAAGATGCTGCAAACGGCTATGTAGAAAATGATGAAGAAAAAGCAAATTTGCTAAATAGATACTTTTGTTCTGTTTTCACAGAAGAAAATATTGGAGAAGGACCACGATTGACTGACAAAAGTTCATATGAAAATGGAGTGGATATAGCACCGTCCATGGAAGAGAGTGTGTATGAACAACTTCAAACTCTAAAGGTGGACAAAGCCGTGGGACCGGACGGGATCCACCTCAGGATATTGAGGGAGTTCAGAGAGGTTCTGGTGGGTCCTCTTAAATATTTGTTTAATAAATCCTTAGAGACGGGAGAGGTTCCGTGGGAGTGGAGAATGGCGGATGTGGTCCCTCTTCACAAAAGTGTTGATAGGGAAGAAGCTGGAAACTACAGGCCGGTAAGCCTCACTTCGGTTATTGGAAAAGTAATGGAAGCGATGCTGAAGGATAGTGAATTTCCTGGAAGCCAATAAGTTGCAAGATCTGAGACAACATGGTTTTACCAAAGGGAAATCGTGCCAAACGAATCTCATTGAATTCTTTGACTGGGTGACCGGAGAATTGAATCAGGGACGTGCTATGGACATAATCTACTTATATTTCAGCAAAGCTTTTGACACAGTTCCCCACAGGAGGCTCTTGAATAAACTAGACAGGCTGAAGATAGGACCCAAAGTGCTGAACTGGATTAGGAACTGGTTGACGGACAGACGCCAGAGGGTGGTGGTTAATGGAATTCGCTTGGATGAGGGAAAGGTGAGTAGTGGAGTGCCTCAGGGATCGGTGCTGGGGCCGATTCTGTTCAATATATTTGTGAGTGACATTGCTGAAGGGTTTGAAGGTAAAGTTTGCCTTTTTGTGGATGATACCAAGATTTGTAACAGAGTGGACACCCGGGAGGGATTTGAAAACATGAAAAACAATCTGCGGAAGCTAGAAGAATGGTCTAAGTTTTGGCAATTAAAATTCAATGCGAAAAAATGCAAAGTGATGCACTTAGGGAGTACAAATCCACAGGAGACGTATATGTTAGGTGGTGAGAGTCTGATATGTACGGACGGGGAGAGGGATCTTGGGGTGATAGAATCCGAGGATCTGAAGGCGACGGAACAGTGTGACAAGGCGGTGGCCGTAGTGAGAAGGTTGCTATAGAGAGAGGTGTGACCAGCAGAAGAAAGGAGGAGTTGATGCCCCTGTATAAGTCGTTGGTGAGGCCCCACCTGGAGTATTATGTTCAATTTTGGAGGCCGTATCTTGCGAAGGATGTAAAAAAAAAAAATTGAAGCGGTGCAAAGGAAAGCAACAAAAATGGTATAGGATTTGCGTTACAAGACGTATAAGGAAAGACGCGGACCTGAACAGGTATACCCTGGAAGAAAGGAGAAACAGAGGTGATATGATACAGACGTTCAAATATTTGAAAGGTATTAATCCGCAAACGAACCTTTTCCGTAGATGGGAAGGCGGTAGAACTAGAGGACATGAAATGAGATTGAAAAATGTCAGGAAGTATTTTTTCACAGAGAGAGTGGTGGATACTTGGAATGCCCTCCCGTGGGAGGTGGTGGAGATGAAAACGGTAACGCAATTCAAAAATATGTGGGATAAACATAAATGAATCCTGTTCAGAAGCAATAGATCCACAGATGCTTAGCGGAGATTGGGTGGGAGAGACGGTGGTGGGAGGCGGGGCAGACTTCTACGGTCTGTGCCCTGAAAATGGCAGATACAAATCAAAGTCAGGTATACACATAAAGCAGCACATGAGTTTATCTTGTTGGGCAGACTGGATGGACCGTACAGGTCTTTCTCTGTCGTCATCTACTATGTTACTATGTTCTTATGTAACGGTGCACCCCCTTACACCATGTCAATTGTGGGCATAAGTTAGCATTCTACAAACGACAGGTGTAACTGGCAATACATCCAGAGCACACCCATTGGGCACTGTGGCACTTACATGCTACCTTATAGAACAGAGTTTAGGGTCTTATTCTATAAAGGTTATAATCCTAAAATGTATGCTCCTAATTTTTTAGTATAATTTACTCAATGTATGCTCCTAAATTAGGAGCATAATCTATTTTGGAGCATAGCGTATGCTCATAATTTAGAAGCATAACCTTTATAGAATAAGGCCCTTAGTGTACATAGGTGCCAGTCTATTAGTGGCACGTAACTGTAGGCACCATTTTATGGAATTGCTCTGTTAGTGTTCTACTCTGCTTATCTATGTTCAGAATGAGCCTATTTGTGGTCTACTTACTCATTTATGATAAGATTTTGCAGTTACTGTGGATTAATGGCCAATAATTAAAAGAACAATACCTCTCCAAAGTCTGTACGTTAATTGAATGACAGAATGTCAAACACACCCAACAAAGAGAAAATGTGTAGCATGCGTTAACTAGAACATAAGCATTGCCATACTGGGACAGACCAAAGGTCCATCTAGCCCAGCATCCTGTTTTCCAACAGTGGCCAATGCAGGTCACAAATACCTGGCAGGATCACAAAGAAATCAATCTTTTCCTTGTTATGGGATAAGCAGCAGCTTTCTAGAGTGAATAGGCAAAGTTGTCTGGCCATCTCTAATGAATGCACCATGTTGAAGCACTAGTGTTTTGCTTATACCACTCAATGAAGCTGATGTAAGCGAAACCTGGATCCAAGTCAGAATGGAATTTTGTATATTGGAAGCACCATATCTATAAACAGTAGCCATTCTTCAATGGCGTTTTTCAACAGTGCCGCATGCTCCAATGGACGAGATAATGTTTTTGTGTGAGATTAAATTAGATCCGAGATAGAACCAGAACCAATGAAGGTAGCGCAAAAGAAAAGACACTCCCAAAGCACAAATAAAACTCAAACCAGAAAATTGTTATTATTAGGGGATTCCATTATCAGAGGCATTAAACTCTGGAACACAGTTCAAGGGGCTCAGCAAAGTAAAATGCCTTCAAGGATCCTCAGCTAGAAAGAGTACCAGGCAAATACAGACTATAATCAGAGAAGAGAAGAAGGGTTCCAATGCTGATGTTGCTATCCACCTGCGCACAAATGATCTAGCCAATAATACCCTGCTTGTAGCATAGAGAGCTTTTCCGGAGTTGGGGGAGGAGTTAAAACCTTTGGTACAGACTGTAGCTTTTTCTGAAGTTCTACCTACTTATGGAAAGGGAGAAGAAAGACTACAAAATACTGAGAATTTCAATAAGCGGCTCAAAGCCTGGTGTTACCAAGAAGGTTATAGGTACATAGGAGGATGGGGCAATACATGGAAAAGCAAGACTATATCGTAACGATGGGCTGCATCTCATTGTGGCAGGAAAAAGAATCCTTGGCGAGAGATTCAGACAATATATGTCCAGGCATTTAAACTAGAAGCTGGGGTTGGCAATTGGAAGCAGGTCAATTCATGTAGTCACCCCCCCAGCAAAAGATAAGCTACAACAGTAGTAAAGAAAGCAATGAAAACAATGATCTTAGCAATTCACTTCTTAGCAATACCACAGGAGGTGAAACTAAACAGAGTAAGACTGCCACTGAAATGTAGCTGGAAAGCAATGACCTCAAATGCTCACAGTCTAAGCAACCAAGTTCATGATCTACAAGCCCTGATGATAGCGGCAAATTTAGATGTTGTCGCTATCACGGAGAATTCAATGATTCCCATAAATGGGACACAAACATACCGGGCTATAATCTATTTAGGAAGGATAGAGATGGTCGAAAAGGTGGAGGAGCAGCTCTGTATGTCAGAAACAATATTAAAGCGACTGAAACGCAGGGGATCTGGGGAAAGGAAGAAGCAATATGGATTGCCTTGAAAAGAGAAGATGGAACCTCTATTCACAAGGGTATTGTCTACAGACCTCCAGCACAATCAGAGCAGCTTGATAAAGATCTGGGTGCAGATGTGCAAAAGTAGGGGAAGTGCTATTACAGGGTGATTTCATCTTGGCGGATATGGACTGGAAAGTTCTATCTGCAGAATCGGAAAGAAGTAGGAAGATAGTGGATGCCTTTTAAAGTGCTCTGCTCAGACAGCAGTTAGCGTATCTGCCGGAGGATGTGGTAACAGCAGTTAGCATATCTGGGTTTTAAAAGGTTTGGACAAGTTCCTGGAGAAAAAGTTCATAATTTGCTATTGAGACAGACATGGGGAAGAAACTACTTGCCCCGGGATTGGTAACATGGAATGTTGCTAGTTGGGTTTCTGCCAGGTATCTGTGACTTGGCTTGGCCACTGTTTGGAAAACAGAGTACTAGGCTAAATGGACCATTGGTCTGACCCAGTATGGCTACTCTTATGTTCTTATGCTTTTTAGACCTGGTAATTTCCTACTGCTTTTCTATACTTCTAGCTCAGAGTCAGGACTGGGATCCAATGTCATAAGCCTTCACTCACAACCACTTAAGTGGTTTTTTTTTCTCTCTTTTCTACCACTCCTCGCCTCCCAACACACCTGGTCTAGTCACTACAGGCTGTAGAAAGAGCCCCTGATACACTGCATCATGGGCCCTGAATCTGGTGATTAGGTGTCACCCATAAGCAAAGAGCATGCCACTCACAATGGGTTGTGAATGTTCCCTTCCACAGAACCCCCATTCAGCCTGATGAAACAGAAGACCCAATTTGGTGATCAAACTGTGGACCTTCTGAAGGCATCCCAAAAAAAGACATACAAAAATGAGGAGATTTCTTGGACTAAATAAATGCAACTATTTTGAGCAAGGAGATAAAGCTGACAAGTCATCATGATGGAGCTAAAGACCAAAACAAAAACATGAATAGGAGGTACCACTGGGGAGTAAGGAGGATGTGTGTGAAGCATTTATTTTCAAAAAAATGTACAGCTTAAGAGGAACCTATTTAAGGATATCTAAATGTAAAATAGTCCAATTATCTAATGAAAACAGCAGCAAAATTCATGTGTTAATAAGAAAGGAAAGAAACTAAAGCGTTCTAAGCTAGGCTAGCTAGGGTCTCTGGAGAGGACAAGTACCCTAGAGTGTGGTGGTTCTCAACCCTCTCCTGGAGGCATGCCTGGCCAATCAGGTTTTCAGATTACCACAATGAATATACATGAGATAAGTTTGTGTACACTGGAGACCCATTGTATACATTTCCATTGCGGGAATCCTGAAAACCTGATTGCAGGAGAGAGCTGAGAAGAACTGCCCTAGATGGGCAAGGCTTTTAACAAGGTGATTGGCTTAGAGATATTACCAAATCCCACATTCAGGCCTAACATCACTCCTAGGAAAGCTGGAAAATAGATGTTCTAGTTATGGACCGATAACCCTTTAACAGGGGACATGGAAATCTGGTGGCAAAAGCACTTGCTTGGAGAGCAGAGGGATTGATATCTGGACTCCACCAGGGAGATCAAACTGGCTTTAGTAAAGGAAGACAAGTTTCAAGCATTGGCATAATGATAAACATGATCCAAATAGATCAAAAGCCAGTAGTCATGTTGATCTCCCTCCACACAAGAAAAAGGTCTTTGAAAGGGTAGACTGGAAGCACTTCCTTGTTGAAGCACATCAGTATGGGAAAGAATTACAGACTTTACCAAAAATCATTAGCAGTAGTACTGGCTAACACACACAAGTCAGAGCTGTTTAGATTTAGGGTACCCATCAGGGCTGGCCATTCTCTCCATTATTGTTTCCAATTCCACTTAAACACCACACCAAAACAAGGAATACAATTAATATCAACAACATTGTAAGATGATGTCAACACAAGCCAATGAAACTTGGATCCTTTTTGAAGAACCTCAACTCTCTGCACCTCTGCTTTAAAGCAAAATGAAAGTTTCTTATACATATCAGGGCTCAAAATCCATACAATAAAGGTACCACATTAGCAATGGAGACTCTGAAGGATATGGTTTACGACAGTTTCCTTTAAAATTGCCCTACATAAGAAAATACTTGGAAATCACATCTATATGCTTTCAAACACTGACTGCATGATTTATAAACCTACTCTAAAAGACAATAAAGGGTGTGCCTTAAATATTAGCTGACTAGGAAGAATTACAGCTATCAACATGACTAAAATGCCACAGCACATGCACTTCTGCAACTGCTGATTCATGTTCCGTATGGATTTTGAAAGAAATTGTTAAGATGTTATCTAAACATGACTGGGATAGGAAAAAGTCAAAATTAGAAGGCAGCTTAACCCTTCAAGTTGAGAGTGGACCAGCTTTCCTGAACTTCAATTTAGATTTTAAACACAGCTTCTAGGTTAAAAGTGTTTATAACTTCCAAATGTGGGTGTTTTTTCCTCAGCTAATAAGCAGTTCTAAGGCCGGCCCAAGGGTATCAAATATCCTAGGCATACCTTCAGCCGTGCATCCTCCCCTCACCTTACGAGGGCAGCTCAAGGCTCTACCATTCCCCCCCCCCCCCCATAGCTCAGCGTTTCCCCTTCCCCTGTGTACTTGCCCTACCATAGCATCTCCACTTCCCCTTTCTACCCCACCCAAGGGTGGACAGCATTTCATCACATTTGGTACTGCCTAGATGGCTCACCAATGGAAAGTTTAACAAATTTATTTACAGAAGTCTTGATATACTGCCATACCTCCAGTGTCACAAAATGACACAGAGATGTAATTTCAAAGCACTTAGACTTACAAACTTACATGGTAACCTATGGAACTTTGTAAGTCTAAGCACTATGAAAACGAGCCCCATAATAAACTTGAAAACTACCCCTACCCAGTATCCAGCACCCCCCCTTTACTTCCAGGCTATTGTTGATGCCCCCTTTCCTCCTCCCCCACTGGCCCCAAGCTTAAAGAACAATGGGTGTTGTGATTGCCCTGTAAGTACAGGCCCACACCAAGTCCTGCTGCCCCACCCACCTTCAACAGGAAGTCTGCCTTAGTGGGACATGAGACTACTGCCTCCCAAATTCTACTGCCCAAGGTACATGCCTAATCTGCCTAGTGGCTATGCCAGCTCTGGAGAGTATTAATCAATCTGTGTAGATTTGTGTTTTTACCACACAACCACCATTGTTGGATACCTTTTCCAGTTCAATCAAAAGATATAAAAACAGAATATGTGGGGGGGGGGGGGGGGGGGGAGAGAATCTAGAGCAGGGGTTCTCAACCTACTCCTCAGGACACATTCAGCAAGTCAGGTTTTCAGCATATCTACAATGAATATATATGAGACAAATTTGCATGCATTGTCTCCACTGTATGCAAATCTCTCTCATGCATATTCATTGTGGATATCCTGAAAACCAGACTGGTTTGGTATGTCAAGAGGACTGGGTTGAAAACCCCTGACCTAGACAGAGGGAGGGTCAGAGCAGTGCTTCCCCAAGACAGTCCCGGAGTACTCCCCTAGCCCAGTGTTTCCCCAAGTCTGGTCCTAGAGTATCCTTTTGCCAGTCAGGTTTTCAGGATATGCACAATGAACATGCATGAAAGATTTGCATAAAATGGAGGCCATGTATGCAAATGAAGTTCATGCATATTCATTTTGGCTATCCTGAAAATCTGGCTGGCAAGGGGTACTCCAGGACCGGACCTGGGAAACACTGTACTAGAGGAAAGGGGCTCTCAACCCAGTTTTTGGGATACACAAAGCAGGCTGTTTTTCAAGGTATCCGAAACGAGTATACACGAGATGAATTTACATGTACTCCTATACTGGATGCCAGTCTCTCTCATATTCATTCTGGGTAACCTGAAAATCTGACTAGTTGGGTGTTTCTTGAGGATCGAGTTGAGAACCCCTGCTATAGGATAAACACTGTTTTGCAGAGGGGTGTTTTACCAGAAATTTGGTTGAAACCTAAAAATAAAAAAAAAATCATCAGCCCTAAAGGAGCAGCAGTTTTTAAAGCAGTAAAATATAAGCAGACAACATAGATCTCAAACAAACATGGGAAACTGGAGCTTGAAATTCCACCCACCCACAATCATGTTGCATTTGAGAGGGCAGAACTTAAATTATGAGGGAATAGGTGATCACCTCTTGCTTCCTGTACTGTGCATTACAAAACTGTAATGGAAGTCATTAGAAATTATTGCACACACTTTTGTAAAACTGAGCATTATTCCTTCTGTACAAGCTGAATGCTAACTGAATAGTGAAATGTCTGAAGACAAGAAATCAACAGGTTTTCTTTTTCAAGCTGAGGTCTCTTACCCTATACTACTTTTTAAATGCATTTTTAGGGTCTCCGTTACAAAGTTACTTTCAACAGTAACAGATTCAAAACCAGTGCTGGGGTTGATTTTGTCCACCTGTCGTCCTGTTTCAGAAACCAAACAAGAGCTGGTACTGTGTTTCCCTTCAATTGTTAACTTGTTCCAGTTTTAAATTTTTTTCTCTTGAGAGTGGCTGCAGTATTTATCAATCCTGTGGCAGAACTAGTATGAACCATAGGAAGCAGGCAGTTGCTTTGGGAGCAATATCAGACACTGAACAGCGGCTACAGGAGACCTGCTGGAGGGAGATACGGCATGGTCTTCTAGTTAATTTCCTTATGTACTTGAATGCGACTCCCACATAGGTACATCCAAGGACTACATCATTTCATCTATAATAAAAGGTTTGCTAACAATACAGTTCATGTTTCAGTACCTTGCAGAATAAAGAAAACCACATTTAGCTTGCAGGGGTGGGGGGAGAGAGAGGGGACAGAAAGGGGCTTGAGGGTGTAAGGAAGTTACATGTTCCCAACTTGCCACAGTCTACAGTGGTGTGCAAAAATCTGGAATAGGCTGCTTGTAAGGTGGGACTGCAATAGTGTTGGCGTTCGTTTTCATTTCTAATTTTTTTAAATTTATGCATATTTAGTGTTATTCTTTCTGGCTTCTTGTAGAATGATTCTGTAATGTTATTTCCGTCAGATACATGTAACACAGCATAACAGACAGGTACTGGTCTATAAATTACAATGTCAGTGTGGCTCAGCTGCTAATATCCATGATATTAAAAAAAATAGAAATACCTTTATTATTTAATCGTATAATGTGGCAAGAAAATAGCCATCTGAATGTGTATTAGTGATTATTAATATTTGGTAGGTCAACTTTTACTCTTGCAGATGGCTTTGCACCATGCTGGCATTCGATGGACCAACTTTAGAAGATAAAGACCTGTGACCACTTGAGTCCAGGCTGCAGTGAGCCCTTGTCACCTCTCTTCAATGCAGCATGGAAACATGCACTGTTATTTCATGCCACAAGTTCTCAACTGAATTTAAGTCTGTTAACTGAGCTGGCCAACTGAGGGTAGAGATCTTCATGGATTTCTTTCAATCAACTGCTTTAATTCAATGACATGGGACATTGTCATCCTTGTATAATCACTTCGAAAAAGTTTTTCTGCTGATGGAACCATGTATTTCTGCACTACCCAAATGTATTTCTTGGTACTTAACATATCGTGGTTGATTTGTAGTCATCCCACCACCACTTGTGTTATTCAACCTCAAGCCCACAATCTTAAATGGATATTTGACAAATTCAAAGACTCTGGCTTGCATTCTTCACATGGAAATCACCTTACATGTGTGCGAGCCTGATCTCCAGATAGGCAGAAAGTGTTTTCATCATTGAAAAATATGTTATCCCCCAAATCTCAAGTCCATTTTAAGTACTGTACTTCTTTAATCCTCAACATTGTACTTCCTCTATGCTTCTGTCAACAGCTTCTTCTTGCTTTACATCCCCTCAATCAACATCCCAGGCCTCTTCTATCCACTGTACAGGAAGAAACTGACACTCCACGGTTGTCAAACCACTGCACCAGTAACTGCACTGACTGATGCTGTGTCCACTTCTGCTGCAGGATCTAATTCTGCTTATAACTGTACTATTTGCTAAGGAGCAGAGGACGCCAGTGTACAAAATTAGTCGCATTTGAAAGCAGAGTGAAGAGGGATACACATAAATTATAATGTAGGATGTTCCACCATAATATCTAGAGTTATGCATACTGAAGCTTCAAAATAGCACTTATTCCAGAATTTTACACACCAGTGAGGAATACGTTCAAATTGCTTTCTGGACATCAAACATTAAAACATGACCCCCTAAAAATACTACTAATAAAATATGCTTTAGATAACATTCACTTTCTCAAATTAAAAAAAAAAAAAAGACACTTCTTTAGCGGAGCCCTCACCCCAGGAAAGTAACGGACCAGAGACTTAAAAAGAGCAGTGCATAAGAAAAAAACGTTTCAAATCTCGTTTTGCGACTGTATTAGCCTTCCAAAGTTAAAACTGAAAAACCTTAAACTCAGATAACTTGTAAAGGAATAATACAAACAATGCGGATAAATACTTATGCTCTGGAGACCGCAATACGTCCCTTAACCCGTGGGGTTAAACGATGCGACAAACTATGGAGCCGGGAATCGGACCCAGTAAAAGGCTGCAGAGCCGACAGCTGAACCCCGACCCCAGCAGCGCTCCGGGGAGAAAGATGAAGCTAGTGCTGGCTCGGCACTCGCCGATTCACCAGTAGGAGGGAGATGGAGACAGTGGGGACTGCAGTGATTTCATAATCTCGGGGTTATTGTCCGATAAATGTTATCCGCAATTAAACTATGTATAACTCTTTTTTTTTTAGTTAGGGCCAGGGGATGGGACTGGTTTGTGCGCGCCCCCTCCCATCAAAAGATGCTCTGCGGGGCAAATCCTGGAAGGAAGAAGAGCAGAAAGGTGCAAGTGCGAAGCTTCTACTCCCTAAGCAGAAAAAGAGAAGGATCCGTCCGATCATCCAGCGATCCCTCCAACCACAGAGACTCCGCCCGCACTCACCATCCTGCCCGGGGACGGCACTGGCAATGGAGCGGACAGCCAAGAGCAGCGCGGAGCCCAGCAGCGCCAGGCATAGCGCACTCAACGATCCTCCGCTCGCCATGCCCCGCTCCACTGCCGTCGTCGCCTCCTCCCTCACTTTGCTGCTCTCCACCACCTGACGTCTGGGCTCCCCCGCAGTAGTCCTCTCCCCGCTCGTCGTCTCCCTCCACCGCTGCCGCGCGCCTCCCTCCATCCATCACGCACTAGTTGCGTCATCAACAACACAGCCAATGCGACCGATACCTCGTAACGGAAGGCGGGGCAGAAGAGACGTTTAAAGGAGAGAGGAACCACCCCCTGCCTCCGGGGCGGAAGTAAAATTAGACAGAGAGAGAGAGATTGAGATTAGAACAGGAAACGGCATGATGTCAAAAAGCTGAAGCTGCCTCCATCTTAGTACACCTGAACAAAGCAAACAATTCTATCAGCTACTATATACACGTTTCATAGGCGGTCGGTGGCCCAACTGTTTGGGGAGGCTAAAGGGGCGGGGTTAGGGTGGGGCCGTGGGTGGAGCTTAAATCCATAATTGTCTGATAGCACACAGAAAAAAATAAATAAATAAAAATAAAAGCCACAATTAATACCTTTTATTAAATTTAGATATTAGCTATGTAACATATGTCAAAGAATAAAGTGGCTGCTCAAAGCATATACTAACCACAATCGCTCAACTGCAAAACACTATGCACTACTTTGTGCAAAAACACACTCAGAACCTTACTGTACCATAAATATTACACTGGGCAGAACCTAATACACCAATATACCACCCATACGGAAAATGCAGACCGTCAACAATATGAAACAAGGGATCATAATATCACAATTCTCATGTAGAGCCACAAAACAACCTAATTCATGTTTAATGTGGGATAAAATGCCATAAATAAGTAAAAAATATAAACTTTTAATGTTGAGCACCTGATTCTCAAAGTGGACATATTCCAAACACTATAATGAAAATAAAATGATCTTTTCTACCTTTGTTGTCTGGTGACTGTTTTTCTGATCATGCTGGCCAAGTATCCGATTCTGCTGCTATCTGTCCTCTTAACTCCGTTTCCAGGGCTTCCTTTCCATTTATTTCTTTACTTTCCGCCTTTCTTCTTCATTTCTTGCCTTACATCCGTAAGTAAAAGCTGGATCCTCTGCAGACTAGACTGTCCAGTGGATCCAGCTTCTGCCTATTTTCTCCATCGATGTGCAGGTTTTCTCCCTTTTCCCTCATCTTATCTCCTTCCTCTCTCTTCCCTCCCCTCCATCCATGCCCAGCATTTTTTCTCTCTCCCTTCCCCTCCATCCATGTGCATCTTCCCTCCTCTCCATGCATGTCCAGAATTTCTCCCCTTCATTCATGTGCATGTCCTTCCTATCTTCCCTTCCCACCATCCATGTCCAGCAACCCTCCTCTCTCCCCTGTCCTCCATCCATCCAAGTCCACCAACCCTCTTCTCCCCTCTAGCCACCCATGTCCAGCAACCCTCCTCTCTCTCCCCTGCCTCCCCTCCATCCACCCATGTCCAGCAACCCTCCTCTCCCCTCTAGCCACCCACCCATGTCCAGCAAATCTTCTCTCCCCTGACCTCCCCTCCACCCATGTCCAGCAACTCTCCTCTCTCCCCTGCCATCCCCTCTATCCACCCATTCCAGCAACCCTCCTCTCTCCCCTGCCATCCCCTCTATCCACCCACCCATGTCCAGCAACCCTCCTCTCTCCCCTGCCATCCCCTCTATCCACCCATTCCAGCAACCCTCCTCTTCCCTGCCATCCCCTCTATCCACCCACCCATTCCAGCAACCCTCCTCTCTCCCCTGCCATCCCCTCTATCCACCCATTCCAGCAACCCTCCTCTCCCCTGCCCTCCATGCACATCCAGCAATTCCCTTCTGTCCCCTGCCCCCCTCCATCCATACCCAGCCCAATTCTCCTCTCCCCTGCCTCCATCCATCTGTGCCAGCGGTGCCCTGGTCTCCCCTTGCTTACTATCTGCCCCACGCCATCTTTAATTTACCTCTGCTCCGTCCCCAGCGTCGACTCGGCCAAATCATTTCAAAACCCGCCCTGCTACCCATCTCTATTCTCCCCTCGCTCCCTTCGTGACGTGATTCGTGCCGCAGAGTCCCGCCTTCTGACATCATTTCCTCGAGGGCGGGACTCTGTCTGCAGAACAAATCACGTCGCGAAGGGAGTGAGGGGAGAATAGAGACGGGCAGCAGGGCGGGCTTTGAAATGATGCGGCCAACGCTGGGGAACGGAGCAGAGGTAAATTAAAGATGGCGCGGGGCAGATAGTAATTAACGGAAAGGGAGGGAAGGGGACACTCACAGCGCCACTCGCCCGGCTAGCCTCTTATACCGGGCGCCTATGCACGTTGTCGTTCACTTATATTTTCAAACATGCTGGCTTGTACAGCATACGGATGTACACAGAGGCAGTATCGGTTAGAGTAGTAATTAGTTCTAAATCGTAATCATTGTATCATTTGAGGAGCTGGTTAGACAGACTGCCTGTATTCCTGCAGAGATGTTTTCACCTAGTAAAGGGACACCAGAATAGTCATATTATGAAAATCAGGTGCTCAGCATTCAGACTTTCTATTTATAAGTAAAACTTTTTTTTTTTAACAATTATGTTGAAACTTCGGAGCATTTAACATCTTGGGGGGTTTTTTCCCTACCCCTGTGGGCACATCAAAAGAACAGATGGTGTGGGAACTTGCTCTTTTTGTTTAGTGGAATGCAGTGGTGTACTATAAAGATGTACTTGATTTTTTTTTTAGTTACTACTATTTAAAAAAACAGGTATTGAAATGAGGGAAGAGCTTCTTTCTTTAATGCAGAAGTTCTGTCCAGAGGCAGTCTAAATGGAACATTGTCCAGTTCTGTTGTACTTATTTATTTCTTCTTCAAGGTTGTTTGGTTGTAAAACACATTTTTGTTTTCTTTTGGAATCTTTGCCTCCCAGCCGTGTTTTTGTATATAGATGTAATCCCCCATTATAATGGGAATTATTAAAGGTCATGAGAGAACTCTTCAAAGGTTCTAAGGTTGTGGGTGGTAAATGATCCAGGATCCAGCCCAAGGGGGTGGATTCCTGGGTAAATTGCAGAGAGAAATGTTTATGGTTGTTGGATGACAGTAGTTGGGGTTTGCACGAGGTCTTTGGTTGCCTCTACCCCCGCTGGGTCCAGGTGGGGGTTGTCCTGGATGGGTTCAATTAATTAAGGCTGACCAAAGAGGGAGGTTTCTGCTGGTAAAGCATTACCCGCGAGGAGGAGTGCTCCATGTGGGAAGTAGGGGATCCCAGCCTGGGAGCAGGAACAGTGACAACTGAAGAGCTGTTCAGATTCAGAGCCAAAGGAAGGAGGAGTGTGGACAGAGAGGGAGGTCTGATCCAAAGGAAGATCTGCTGCTGCACAAGTGCTGCAGGCACAGCCTTAGATTGTTTCTCAGAAGGGATGGGTGTGGACAGGAGGAGCTGCAAATATGTACCTACTGTAACAGGGGCATAGCCAGACATCCAGTTTTGGGTGAGCCTGGGCCCAAGATGGGTGGGCAGAAGAACTCCGCCTTGTCCCACAAGTGATATGGTCTTGCCCTCTCTCGCCTGCATGCCATATGGTCTCTCAAACACCTCCCCTCCCTCGCATACCTTTTAAATAGCAGATTTTCACCGGCAGCGAGCAGCAACTAATACACACTACTCATGGTGGTCCCACAGCCTTCCCTCTGATGCAACTTCCTGTTTCCGCATAGGCAGGAATACATCAGAGGGAAGGCTGTGGGGCTGGTGTGAGCAGTATGTATCAGTTGCTGCTCACTGCAGGCAAAGATCTGCTATTTACAAGGTATGCAGGAGGGACAGTTGTTTGGAGTTTTTGATTGGTGGGGCTTGGGCATCCCTACCAGTCACATCATAGGTGTGCAGCTACTGGGTGGGCCTGGGCCCATCCGGGCCCACCCTTGGCTACGCCATTGTACTGTAGGATTATAAATTGCATAGAAGATACACCAATATCCCTAAGTTTGGCTCTGGATTTATACTTTGCATCTGATACCAAGCTGGATTACAACTTTTACTATTTCAAAAAGGATTTAAACTGCCTTTTGCGGAATATTCAGTAAAGTTTGGTTATTTTGCATAATTGTCTGGACTGGAGTCTTTTCTTTGCATGAGAGTGAGAACTTACTTTCTGGACTAGCAGAGAAAAGTGCAGAGTGGTATAAAGAGAGTAAAACCCCAGTTCAAGACCCTACGGCCTTCAGGATTTTTATGCGGCCTCAGCCTGCGCTCAGCTCAGTGTGTGTAAAGGAAATTTTCTGCACAGTTATTAACTTTTGTGGCCTGGGTCAAGAGTACCCAACCCTGAGAGCTGGTAGGTGCCCAGGATGCTGGTGAGCGATTGCGACACCCGGCTTACATAGATGAGTGTGATTTTATTAGGCAGGCAAACAATACAGCACCAAAATACAGTAGCAAGCAGCACACTATTATCCGCCAAGTTCATACAAAGTTAAAATATGCTCAGTGGAAAATAAATTTGTTGGCTGCCTGCTATGTGAATATTCCATCACTGTTTCATTATTGCAATGAAGTATTACATATTATGGCCATTTGCTTTAAACTTTGATTGTTTTAATTTGTTTATCTAGACATGCAGATGCAGATTGTTAAACCCAAAAGTGAAACCTAAGGTTGCTTAAGCAGTTTGGTATAAACTGTGTTGTTCTGTAGAAGTTGTTGTTTACTTTTGCAATGTGTATATGGATGCCTATTCTGGTGTGTGCATATGATAATGTTTGAATAACTGTCTATACTTATGGCTATGATTTCTGAACATGTAGCATCATTAAATGCCCATTCAGGTATGTATGCTAATCTCAATTTTGATAAATGTGTGAGACATACCCATCGACTTGATCACATGATATTACTGAATTCTATTATTCTCTCTCACTGTATTTTCAAATGTAAGCCACATTGAACTCGAGTTTGCTTGGGATAATGTGGGATGTAAATGTCAAATTTAAAAAAAAAATCTTTTATCCTCCACCTTTTAAGGCACTGCCTATTCAGCTGGAACAGCTTTAGACTTTTTACAGATGGACCACGCATAGGCAGTCTGTTATTTCTAATAAGCTTTTGCTATTGTTTTGAGTGAACCAATATGGCAGCAAGCTCCACCTATTGGCTTCAGCCCACATTCCGGTCGCCATAGTTAAAAAAAAAAAAAAAAAAGATATAGCGGAATTAGAAAATGTTTAAAGAAGAGCAGCCAAAATGATAAAGGGGATGGAACTCCTCTCAAAATGAGGAAAAGCTAAAGAGGTTAGGGCTCTTCATGTTAGAAATGAGACAGCTAAGAGGAGATATGATTGAGGTCTACAAAATACTGAGTGGTGTAGAATAAGTTGAAGTGAATTGATTTTTTTTTTACTCTTTCAAAAAATTCAAAGTCTAGGGAACACTCAATGGACTTACATGGAAATACTTTTAAAACAAATAGGTGGAAATATTTTTTCACTTAGCAAATAGTTAAAGCTCTGAAACCCACTGCCAGAGGTTGTGGTAACAGCAGTTAGCGTAGCTGGGTTTTAAAAAAGGTTTGGAAAAGTCTATAGACTGCTATTGAGACAGACATGGGGAAGCCACTGCTTGCCCTGGGATTGTTGCTACAATTTGGGTTTCTCTTAGGTACTTGTGACCTGGATTGGCCACTGTTGGATCTACATAGTAGATGACGGCAGAAAAAGACCTGCACGGTCCATCCAGTCTGCCCAACAAGCTTTAATCCCTTCTGGAACCACTCTGTCAGAAAGAAGGTACATGGATCCAATTGCCTCCTTAATCCAACAAGCAATAGTAGTTTCAGACGCCAACCCTTGGAAGATCCACCAAACAGAACAAAAAGAATGTCTGAATGACAAAATTCTTCCGTACTTTGTGCGTATTCTTGCAAAGTACGCTGCACAGCCAGCTTATGGAGTTGGCACTGCTCCCCCAAGCCAAGAGAAGAATTGAAAGTGGGCAAAGACATTGACTGATTCACATGAAAAGACAAGAGTACTTTAGGTAGGAAAGAAGGAACTAGTCGCAAGATGACTCACTCCCTGGAAAACTCCAAGAAAGGAGCTCTACATGATAGAGCCTGCAACTCCGACACACTCCAAGCCGAAGTAATAGCTACCAGAAATAGATTTGACACACAAATCAATGAAAGCATCTGAAAAGTTTGATGAACCAGCATGTAAAGGACCAAATTAAGATTCCAAGAGGGAACTGGGCTAGATGGACTATTAGTCTGACCTAGTATGGTTATTCTTATGTTATTATGCTGTCTCCTGTTCTCAATCTAACCTCCTTGGAGGAAACATCCCCTGCTTCCGGGTCTGGCAGGATGGAAACAGTGTACAAGGAGAGAGGAAACATCCTCTGCCTCTTTGGGAAAGTAACAGATAAATAACTTTAAATGGTGGTTCTCCATAGACAGTGATCTTGCAGCCACACAAGTGGGTGAGATCATGGTGATGGAACCGATCCTGCAGTTCCAAGCTCAGAAATCTCTCAAGGAGTTTTCTGTGCATGTGCGGTATTCCCATCATAATGTATCCACTGTGCCTGCCATTCTAAGTCAGTTATATTTTTTCTGCATGAACGGTAGGACCCACATGGCAGTTCCTCCTGTGATGTTTTTCTTTATCACCATGTTCCTCTCACCATCTATGGGAATTTGATTTAGCGACAATACTTTTCAGTAGGGCTGATAAAAAGTATGGATTTAAGCACTGTAATAATAAAATGTCTATCACAGACCCTTATGGCAATTTCTACAAATCCCTTGGTCAGACTCGTATCAAAAGCTGTAAGAACTGCAGAATAATGCTACCCCGAGCCCTGAAGAAAAGGGAACTCAAGGGAGCACCTACAGCCTACACTTAACCCCTCGTCAGACAAAGACTCAAAAGGGAAAACTACAAGCAAATTCTCAAAGTGGTCAGTAAAAACTACAACTCACCTAAAGCATGAGGTACAACCGGTCCAGTCTCAATCAGAACAGCCTGTCTCGCACTCCTCTGCAAAAGTGCAAGGAGTAAAGGTTAGCTGTTTGAGGTACAGCTCAGCCATACAAAACCTAGTGGCACCAAAGCCACCCTCACAGATAGAACAGCAGCAATGTCATGACACTGAGTTATCACCCATCAGTGATGCATCGGGGCTGTTGGCGGAAAAGGCTGTGCCAAAATTCCCTATCACTGCAAGGATCACCTTGGGCCCATAGCAGCAGATCGTGGACAAATAGAAGATCTCACCCTCCTGACTCACTGCCTCCAAGACACCGTGAAAGCCGGCATAGCAGCCACTCCAGTCACTCATCCCACGAGCCACTGTGAATCCTACTCCACATCAAAGCAGCAAAACAGATTCCTCCCACCACTCAGGATCTCTGACCACCCTCACCCTTTGCAGGTCCAGTCATCAGGGCCACAATCTTCACCACAGGTCACATCAGAAATGATAACTCTTTTGAAAACATTCCTCCAGCAACAAACCACTACTGTACCTCTTTCTCAGATGGAATAGCAAGGATCGCCATCATCAGAAGATTACTTACCCCGACCTTCTCCTCATCAAGGAAAAGGATGTGGTCAATCTCCACATCGGGCTATATGGAGGCAGAAGTACTTTCTGCTTATGACTCACAACCTCCATTGCCAGACCTTCTCCAGAATTAGGCCACTCAGGAAGAGGAACTCCAGGCCTCCCATTAGATCCATTGCTACCAGAGCCAGTAAGAACAGCCCAACCAGAAGGCACATCATATCCCAACTTCCTGTTAAAATTAGCTAAAGTTCTAGATATCCCTTCTTCATCAAAACCGGACCCAAGGGTAAACAGCCTCAGTGTGTTGAGATACCTGATGCATCAAGAAAAATAATCACCCTACCAGTGCATGAGGTTTTACTTGAAAATCATAAAAGTCTGGGCAACTCCTTTTTCTTCAAGACTTGCAAAGAAAAGTGCAGAAACTATATGTAAAGTCCCAGAGGTAATGGGCCATGGGAAACAACAACTGTCCCACCAGTCCATTGTAGTTCATTTACCAATAAGGAAGTGCAAGAGTACAACAGATTTCTCCAATTTCACCCCATCGAAAGACCAGAAAGTTGTGGGTAAAAGAATGTTCCAAAACTATGTTAAATGCATAGATTGCAGTCCACATATTTTATTATACACAATACTTGTATAAAATAATGGAGGGATTTCATTCTGCTATAAATTCCATCCCAGCAACATCAAGAACACCGTTTACACCGATCATGGTGGATCTAGAGGACTGTTAAAAAATTCATGCATCACATGATGTATATGATACAGCCATCAGGGGAGCAGCAGTGGCTGTTTCCACATGCCTGGCTTAAAGCCTCTGCGTTGTGAGAGGATATCCATGAAAAGGTAATAGATTACTGGTGGTATTATACCCCAGATAAATTGCAAAAGATATATCCGGGAACCTCGGGACAATGTTGGCGGGGATGTGGTCTCCAGGGTACGTTCTACCATATTTGGTGGACGTGTCCGAAAGTGGAATTGTTCTGGGAGGCAGTAGTGAAGTTGGTAAATACAGTGCTGCCTCAACCATACCCAAAGAAGGCAGAACACTGCCTCCTCCATTTCCGGCCCCGCTCATTTCCCAGTGGACAACATAGATTGGCTACTCAATATTTTGTAGCGGCCAAGATAGCCTTAGCTCGAGCCTGGAAACAAGCAGAAACACCAGCATTGCAAATGATAACTCACAAAGTAGACTTTCTATACCAGATGTCGAAATTGACCGCCAAGAGGAAAGGCACCATGAGAACTTTCACGAACATCTGGTCAGCATATGAACAATCTCAAGAGCCGGAATCAACACCACTGACTGAGGGAGGGAGGGAGGGAGGGAGTGGGACCATAAAATAGATACAGGTTGATGATATCTGATTTTGTTTCGTTATGTCTGTAATTTGCTATATTATCAATAAAATATTTACTACAAAAAAAAAAAAAAAAGACAAGGTAATAGATACTCCATGTGTAGGAGACAACCTCTTCGGGAATAAGGTAAAAGAAATAATAAACTCCATTAAGGAGGAGTGCACCACTCTAAATACTGTAGAAGACAAACATATTGAACAGCCAAAATCGATTGACAAGAAACCATATTACTGTTTGGCCAAAAAGAAATACCAATCAAGGAAACAATATTGGAATAACAAATACTATCCTACTCGGCGATCCAGCAGAAAGCACACGAATATTATTTATTGCATTTGTATCCCACATTATCCCACCTATTTGCAGGCTCAATGTGGCCATAGTTTGTTAACACATGTAATCTTGGATGTCAGGTACATTTATTATTGAGCAGAGATTAGTTAATGGAAGTAGGTAAAGAGAAGAAGGAAGGAATCTATTAGATATAGTAGAAGGTGGTTTTTTTCAGAAGACCCTAAAAGCCAGCTCCTTCTTAGGTGGCTAAGACAAATTCAAGTTTGTGATGAAGTACCCACCTTGAGAATTTCCAGAGGAGGGGGTGGGGGGCCAGATTACAATCATTTTTACAAGCCTGGTCAATAATAACATCAGATGTGTAGGTGCTCATTATCATCTAAATTTCCTCAAGAAGCCACCTTACAACAAGCCTCCTACCAACAAAATGAGTTTGTCCCATTCTCACCAATTGCAAGCAGAGATACAGCATTAATGTACCTCAGAATCCCCACAGTAAAGGTTTCTATTCCAGATATTTCCTCAGACCGAATTAAAAAGGAGGAATGAGACCTATATTCAATCTCAGAAAGCTGAACAAGTAGATCAAAAAAGAGAAATTTAAGATGCACTCCCTTCACACAGTCCTTCCCTAGTTGGACAGGAACAGTTGGCTCACTTCACTGTGTATATTCCACCCTATACTAGGCCTGTAAGATGGGCCTGCTAGCTCTCAGATTTCCTAGACTTGCTGTCATCAGCATAAATTTAGTTTCTCCCTGCAGCTGCATGTAAGCAGAATGCTTGATCATTAAATGGAAAATACATGTTACATGTCAAGGAGAAACTCAGGAAGAAATGAGGCTATGCCTATTAGATTGTAAGCTCTTTGAGCAGGGACTGTCTCTCTTTGTTAAATTGTACAGCGCTGCGTAACCCTAGTAGCGCTCTAGAAATGTTAAGTAGTAGTAGTACTATGCAGCCCATATATGGCAGATACACATGGATATAACCTTGATGGTGAAGAGAGACTGAGGACCCTGCAAAGCCCAAGATGTTCCACCGGAAATACGTGTTCTGAGAGAACACCAGGTGTTTCATACTACTTATTTGTTTGCTGGTTTTGCATGCTGAGATCACGCTTTACTGATAAGGGATTAGCAAATGGCCACTAAGTGTGCATGTGAACAGAAGCAGCAGAGAATGATAGAATAGAGGTAATTGCCATTTTTGTATACATATGAAAAATAACAGAATATTACTATATTGTGTAATGGTTTCCAATATCATCTTTATGCTGACGACACCCAGCTTTATCTCTCCACACCAGACATCACTGCCGAAACCCAGGCCAAAGTATCGGCTTGCTTATCCGACATTGCTGTCTGGATGTCCAACCGCCACCTGAAACTGAACATGGCCAAGACCAAGCTTATTGTCTTCCCACCCAAACCCACTTCCCCTCTCCCTCCACTCTCTATCTCAGTTGATAACACCCTCATCGTCCCCGTCTCATCTGCCCGCAACCTTGGAGTCATCTTCGACTCCTCCCTCTCCTCTGCGCATATCCAGCAGATAGCCAAGACCTGTCGCTTCTTCCTCTATAACATTAGCAAAATTCGCCCTTTCCTCTCTGAGCACATCACTCCTCACTGGCCTCCCACTTAGCCATCTATCCCCCCTTCAGTCCATTCAGAACTCGGCTGCACGTCTTATCTTCCGCCTGGACCGATATACTCATATCACCCCTCTCCTCAAGTCACTTCACTGGCTTCCGATCAGGTACCACATACAGTTCAAGCTTCTCCTACTAACCTACAAATGCACTCGATCTACAGCCCCTCCTTACCTCTCTACCCTCATCTCCCCTTATGTTCCTACCTGTAACCTCCGCTCTCAAGACAAATCCCTCCTTTCAGTACCCTTCTCCACCACCGCCAACTCCAGGCTCCGCCCTTTCTGCCTCGCCTCCCCCCATGCATGGAATAAACTCCCTGAGCCCATACGCCAGGCCCCCTCCCTGCCCATCTTCAAATCCTTGCTCAAAGCCCACCTCTTCAATGTCGCCTTCGGCACCTAACCACTACACCTCTATTCAGGAAATCTTGATTGCCCCAACTTGACATTTCGTCCTTTAGATTGTAAGTTCCTTCGAGCAGGGTTCTGTCCTTCTTTGTTAAACTATTCAGCGCTACGTAACCCTAGTAGCGCTCTAGAAATGTTAAGTAGTAGTAGTAATGGAAGGAAACAGGAAACTCCATATATGAACACGTTAGATTAGGAGAAATCACATGATTTAGGAGAAATTAAACTTGTAACAGTATATAAATGAAAACTGAGAAAGTTTTGCTAAGCAGATTTTGTTATTCAGTCTGTGCGTCTGGCTACTGGATGACAACCTGCTCCAGAGAGAACAATTATTTTGTATTGGCTAAGTGAATACCAATAAAGATTTACAAATATATGGCACCCAATGTAGCTAATTTACACGTGGCCAATTTTGAAAAGATACATTTTGAAGATCATTTATTCAAATCAAATATACTTATATTCAAAAGGTATATAGATGACATCTTTTTTTTGTGTGGAATGGTGATGCAAATACTAAATCAATGTGATCCACATTTAACCTTTAAACTTCAATATGATCAACAAATCATCAACTTTCTGGATCTCATGGTTTTGAAACTACACTATATCGCAAACCTAGGGCCCCTTTTACAAAGCGATGGTAAACCCAATACGGGCTTACTGCTAACTATACAGGAAGTACCGCCAGTCTACCACAGCAGCAGGGTGGTACTTCCCACCCCTAGAGAGCAGTAATTTCTGGTGCTACAAAAATGTATTTTTGTAGCGCTGGAGTGTACCTGGCGGTAATCGAGCAGTGCCGCACACTGTTAACTCTGGGTTAACAAGGGAGCCCTTACCACTACCTCAATGGGTAGTGGGGTAAGGGCTCCCCCCCCCAAAATGGCCATGTGACAAGTGCTTTACTTGCTGCATGGCCATTTCCTGCAGGAAGGCGAGACTTCCCTTTTACCAGCTGTGATAAAAGGGGGCCTCAGTGCGCGTGTAAAACACGCACCAACACCAACGCTGGCCACCTTTTGCTGCAGGTTGGTAAAAGGGGCCCCAACAGACAGGAATGGTTTTTTTTTAACATTTCTCCAGTTTCCACAACTCCTCACTTAAAAGGAATCTACCACACTGTCAGTTTCTAAGACTAAAAAAAGATTTGTTCTGACCATGGTGACTATCAACAGCAGGCTACCATCATGAAAAATAGATTCACCAGAAGAGGTTATCCCCAACAACGTATGGCTATATGAAAGCTTCCGTGCAATCCCGCATAGAGCTCCTAAGAGATAAACCAAAATAAGACTCCCCCAGATGTCGTTTGCACAATGAGACATTCACATATTTCACACCAAATAAACATAATTAATAAGAGACATTAGCATAAAAATTTAGCAGCTGCATACTCCAGAGGGAGAAATCTAAAAGAAAGGTTAGTACCATCTACACTTCCAGTTTTGCTGGCAGAACCACATCTGATTAAATACCATGGACATAGCACTTGTGGCAAATGTAGCATTTGTCCACATGCGATTAAAAAAAATATATATTATGCCATACTTCCGATTGTATGACCTCCAATGTTATTTATATTATCAGATGTCCAGAGAACAGCGCTTAGCAAGCTGCACACATAAATCCAAATTGTTACCAATTAGTGCCATTAATTGTTATTGCCCAATTGGCACCAATAGGCTCATTACACAATTAAAATGCGAGAATTTGGGCGTGTGCCCAAATTTCCACATGCAATTTTCAGCACCATATATGGAATCTGGGGTAGCTGTCCCCATACATAGCAACCATGAATGGAAATGGGACTTGATATAGCGCCTTTCTGTGGTTTTTGCAACTATATTCAAAGAGGTTTACATAGTATATACAGGTATTTATTTGTACCTGGGGCAATGGAGGGTTAAGTGACTTGCCCAGAGTTACAAGGAGCTGGAATGTTAAACCATTCATTCACCACGTTTCACAGTAGAATCCAAAATAAAGAAAATGAAAATACATACTTGCATTACTAACAGCCACCTAGATAGTAATGGGTAGATGGCGGGAAGGGGATAAAGGGAGGGGGGTTAGGGAAGGCATACAGAACATGGGTCATAGAATAATTTAGAACCCTTCTTTGTGCATGTCTGTGTCTACATCTATCTTTCTGTGTGCTTCTGTGACCATGAGAAGGAAGGAACAGGGTTGTAGAAGGTTTACACCAGGGTTCAGTTGGTGTAACTCCTCGCGCCCCAAGATCACAGTACTAAGCGCTATTCTATAAACGGTGTCCAACCTGGAGTGCCATTTATAGGATAGCGCTTAGTGCACATTTTTTTCTGCACCCAAATTTGGGTGCTATTTACAGAATTGAGTCCTATATTTCTATGGGACAGTCATTTCCAACAGCTGCAGCATAGAATCATTAAGGATCAGTTCCTTTCAACCTTCCCCTCCCCTGCCTTCTCCTCTCAAAGACCACAGAAGTGGAGGAACAAATAAACCACTATCACGTAGGGAAAGGAAGGAGTTGTAGAAGGTCTTCAAACATAAAACGCTCATACAAGAACGTTCGTCCAAACCTTTATTACAGTGACAGCTAAGACGAAACAGCTAGGACCCGACACAGGAACGTGTTTCAGCATAGTCACCTGCCTCAGGGGTCTGCTGATTTGTGAAGCATAAGCTGGTGCTCTTCTAATTGAGGTGGCAATAACAGCACTTCAGTAAACCTCAATATAAGGTTGATAGTGACAAAATGTAATATACTTGTTGATAATGGGTGTTTGTCCTGTGCACCAGACAAGTTCATTGCATTTTGTCACTGACAATCAGCCTTATATTGAGGTTTACTGAAGTGCTGTTATTGCCAATTAGCAATTGGCCACTGTTGGAAACAGAATACTGGACTTGATGGACCTTCGGTCTGTCCCAGTATGGCAACACTTTTGTACTTGTTTCTTCTCCTATGCCAAACATGGTTCTGCTCTGTTTAGAGCTACTTTGCTCCTGGATACCTGTATATGAAGAGACATTCTCAGTCCCTTATGTTTAATTAATGCATTGGGTTGGACTGAATAAAATGGGCTCCAAGGGTGATCAGTGAGACTGACATTGGTGCTGGGCAAAACTGAAGACACAATTCAAAAAACAAAAACAAAATAACTGTCCAGATGGATATAATGGGGAAGGGCCAATAAAAGTATTGATTTACCTATTTATTAACATCTTTAAAAAAACTAATAAACATTTGGGAAAGGGTGAGCTGGTTGATTGATATAGTGTATCTGGATTTTTAGCAACTGTTTGACAAGGTCCTTCAGACTCCTCAAGAAATTAAACATAATGGGAAAAGAGGCAATGTTCTACTGTGGATTGTTAACTGATTAAAATACAGGAAACAGAGTAGGACTAAATGCTCAGCTTTCCCCAGTGAAAAAGGGGTAAACAGTGGTGCGCCCCTAGGATCTGTACTGGGACTTATGCTCCCTAACATATTTATAAATAGTTTGGTACAATCAAATCTGTAGATGACACAAAATTATTAAAAGTTGTTAAAACATGAGTGGATGATATTTAATATAGTCAAGGACAAAATGATGCCTATAGGGAAAAAAATAATCCTAAATATACAGAGTGAGCTAAAAAAGAAAAGTAGTAACCCCCTCCTCGAGTTTTTTTGACATTTTGTCAGCAACTGCTTTGAATTTCAACAAGGAATTTTACATACTTATTTAGTCATACTTACATATTACTATTAAACATTTAATTATCTTAAGCTATGATGGTTACTGACATTTTAGCATTACTACCTAGCAATTTTTGCACATTAAAGATGTATAAATAAATGTATGTGTATCTTCGAGCTAATAGAGAATCCACAAAGCGTGGAGAACTCAAAGAAGACCCACAGATACTTTGTAAAACAAACAGAAAAGTGGGCACAAAATCAGGAGTCCCAGAGACTGGATCACAGTAAAGCTAAAACCAAATTTTATTAATTAGTATATTTGACTCCAATATAGATCACAAAGCTGGTTTTGCAATCCGATGTATGTTTCAAAGGGAAAGCTTTTTGTGTGGAAGGATGAATAAACACATTGGTTTCAAGGCACAGATTACAAACACTACACCGTCCGCATCTTCTATGTCCCAAAGATGAGATATTGTTAATGGCTGACAATTCTGGTAAAGTGGAAGGAACCAAATATTCTTTTAGATTCTTGTTTCTGGAGTATGCAATGACTACTGATTTATTTTTGAAACAGTCCAAACCTTCTAAAATGTGCCAATGTCGGCGAATGGACCTTGAGATATGTTTGGTGTTATGTGTCTTTGAGGATATCCTCTTACTGAAAATCTGTCACTCATCTGTCGTGCTTGTTGGTTAAATTCTTCAAAATCCGTGCAAATGCGCCTTAAACGAAGGAACTGGCACAATGGTAAATTGCTTTTGAGTTGAGGGTTATGATAACTAGAAAAAATATGGTTGCTTGATAATGGTCAGGTCCAAAAAATGAATCTCATCAGTATTGAATTCCATCTTGAATCTTAAGTTGGGATCTCTTGTGTTGATCCACTGAAAAAAATTGTGTAAAATTTCTTCAGTTCCCTGCCACAGGATTATGTTATCATCTATATAGCATCGGTAGATCTTGATGTGTTGAATAAACGGATGGTCAACAAGGTGTTGGGCTTCAAAGTCTGCCACATACAAGTTAGCCAGGTCTGGAGCCATGTTAGAACCCATGGCTGTTCCTTTTATTTGTTGATAAAAAACCTTATCAAAACCAAAGTAATTTTTGTGAGGGCAATAGTAGCACATGTAAGTATGAGATGATTCGGTATTCTTCTGTGTGTAGATCTTCCTCGTAACGCCTTTTCAATAATCTGTATGGCTTCAAACTGGGATGTTGGTGTACAGTGATTCTATGTCCAGAGTAACTAGTATTGTGTCAGTGAGTGGTCCATCATATTCCTGTAAAATGTTAATCATATGTGTGGTGTCCCAGACATATGATGGTATAAGTGGAACAAAAGGTCTTAGGAAAAAATCAACAAATATGGATAATGGTTCTAAAATTGAACCATTTCCAGAGATAATAGGTCTCCCAGGTGGATTTGAAAGTGATTTATGTATTTTGGGTAGTATATAGATGGTAGGAATGGTTGGATATGTGACCTGGAGAAAATCCTTCTCTTTTTGCATGATATTGTCTGTACATTACAGTACTCCTTTCTGGCCAAACATAAATCAAGGTCCATTCGCCAACATTGGCACATTTTAGAAGGTTTGGACTGTTTCAAAAATAAATCAGTAGTCATTGCATACTCCAGAAACAAGAATCTAAAAGAATATTTGGTTCCTTCCACTTTACCAGAATTGTCAGCCATTAATAATATCTCATCTTTGGGACACAGAAAATGCGGACGGTGTAGTGTTTGTAATCTGTGCCTTGAAACCAATGTGTTTATTCATCCTTCCACACAAAAAGCTTTCCCTTTGAAACATACATCAGATTGCAATACCAGCTTTGTGATCTATATTGGAGTCAAATATACTAATTAATAAAATTTGGTTTTAGCTTTACTGTGATCCAGTCTCTGGGACTCCTGGTTTTGTGCCCACTTTTCTGTTTGTTTTATCTTCGGGCTAAAACACAGTAAAATAACATCAAACGATACAATGAATAATACGGCAGAATTTCACAGACACTGTGAATGCTCAAAATGACAACCCTCAGCATTAACACAGGCCTTCAGTTGCTTTGGAAAGGTCTTAGCCTTGTCGATCGGTTCCTGTGGCAGGCTGTCCCAGATCATCTGCAGCGCTTCCTTGAGTTTAGCGATTGTTTGCAGCTTTGGGTGGAGCTTGTGAAAGGTCGCCAACATTGTTTTATGTCACTGTGACATCACTAAGCTGGTACTCCATTTAAAAAAAAATAATGGTAGTTTTACAGAGCACATTTTTGAACGGGTGAAAATCACTGGGTGGTCAGGCTAAAAATCTGTAACTTTACAATGTTTAAAGATATTACCTATGTTTATGTGCTGAATGAAATTAACAACAATTAAAGCTGTAGAATTTCACATTGAAATTCCAAGCAGTTGACGAGAAAACAGCAAAAAAAACAAACCTCTAGAGTTACTTTTTTTTTTTTGCCTCGGCCTGTAGGCACACAATGTTAGGTTCCATATAAGGGGTCACCATCCAAGAAAAGGAATTGTGGACAATATGTTGAAATCCTTAGCTCAGCATGTGGCAGCAGTAAAAAAAAACCCAGATAGAATGTTAGAAATTATTTGGAAAGACACGGAGACTAACATGGAGAATATCATCATGCTTTTGTGTGGACTTATGGCATGGCCACACATTTTGAGTACTGTGTGCAGTTCTGGTTGGCCCATTTAAAAAAAAGACATAGCAAACTAGAAAAGATATGAAGGGAAACAAAAATGATAAGGGGGATAGAATGGCTGCTCGATGAAGAAAGGTTTAAACAAGTTAGGGTTCATCAGGTTGGAGAAGAGATGGATGACAGGGGATATAACTCCAAGGAAAAGTCTATAAAATCACAAGGGAGATGGAACAGATAAATAGGGAATGGTTATCCTTTCAAATAATGCTAAGAATAGGGGACACTCAATGAAAATAATAAGTAACATTAAAAAAAAAAATAGGATAAAGTATTTTTTTTAACTTGATGCGCAATTAAGAAGTGGAATTTGTTACCAAAGGATGTGGTAAAAGCATTTAGCATAGCTGGGGTTAAAATGAGTTTAGACAAGCTCTTGAAAGGTCTATAAACCATTATTAGTCATGCAGACTTGGTAAAGTCACTGCTTATCCACAGAAGTGAGAAAGAAGAAATGACTGTACTCTTTGGAATCCTGCTAGGTCTGGCTTGGTCACTATCAGGGATGCTGGACTTGATAGACCACAAACTCTCTTCTTCTTCTTCTTCTTCCACCATTCTACAATATGTTTACTGAAATGTTTAATGCTGTCATCTTGGCTGCATCACCCACTTTTAGCTCAGCTTCCGCACTCAGCCTGACATCCTCCTTTAGAATATTCTTATGTACGGCAGACTTCATGGCTCCATCAGTAGAACAAGTCTGTCCAAAACCTTTAAAGTACATCTACTACAGAATGGTTGAAGAAGAGGTTTTGTGTTTTGAACTGGTCAAGTCAAAGTCCCAGCCTAAACTCTATTGAAAAATTGTGGTGAGACCTGAAGTGAGTTGTTCATGTAAAACCTTGACAGAGTTCTGCACGGAAGAATAGACCAAAATTCCTCAAAACGTATAGACAGACTGACCAACAATTATAGAAACATATTTAGTTGAAGCTATTGATGCTCAAAGAGGTGTCGCCAATTATTGGACATAAGGATATTTACTCTTGACTCTTTTGTTAAATAGTTAAAATATATCATTTTTGTGGGAGTTATTTATTCAATACCATTATTTTTCTTTGTTATCTGGGTTTAGATTAGGCTCTAATAATATTCAGATTATAAACTGACTACTACTTATTTCTGAAATTCTGCCAGGTGTACACAACACTATTCATAGACTGAGGATCACATAAAGTTCCATAGGATAATTAGACCCTTTCATAGCAATACATCCATCTCTTCTATTCTGCTTATACCCATTGGGGGACAAATTGGATTACATTCAGGGAACTAGAGTATAATACCAGTCCAAGGGGGCAACGTTTTTAGTTTGCAGTAGAAATTGGCTAGCAGTAAACTCCAAGAAGCCCAAAGGAATATAATAGGTGTCTTGGTGTTTACCGCCAGCTGATTTCTACTGTGAGCTAAAACACTACCACGGCGTAGTAAAAGACCCTCTAAATGCTTTGAAAATATACCTCTATGCAAGTTTGTAAGTCTATGTGCTTTGAAATGAGCACCACTGTACACAAGTCTCTGCCCTAAAGGGCTTACAGTCTAGTCAAGACAAATATACATGATGAACAAGAGATTGTAGAAAAATGTATTACAGAGCAGTGGTTGACATGTAAACGTAACCTCAAAAAGGGATAGATTTTATCAAGATTTGAATAACCTAAAAAAAAGAGCCTCCTAGGGGAGTTAACACATTTTTCTCAGAAATAAATCTAGGTCACTTTGAAATACTAATCTTATTGTTTTGTTTTAATCTGTGGTGGGAGTATTTATTTGGCAGTACAATCCAGGACATCTCACATGGCATCCTCAGCATGCTTTGTCCCTGGGAACCCACTGGTAATCTGAACTGCCACACAGTTTGCATGCAAGGCTCAAGGACAGATGAGAAAACCTCTGGGAAAATGTATCCTTTGCACATGTATCTACACAGTGGCACAGTCAATACACCAATATAATTACAGGCCAACCTAATGGTAAATGCAGTTAACCAATATTGGGCCAATTCTGTAAATAGGGTCCTCCTTTTAGGCACCTTGATTCTAGGCAGTGATAGCTATTGTAGAACATCATCTGAGTGCCCAGATTCTGTTACAGAATATTAGCTTAACCCAGTATTGACATCCCTAACATCCAGCCATAGACACGGTGTAACCGAGGGCGTCTAAATGCAGCCAGACTATGCGCAACTTACTGTATTCTGGAAGAAGTGTACTTAAGTGGCAGCCCCATTCCATGCTCCATCCATACAAAGCGTGCCTTATAATTATGTACAATGCCACTTACGCAAGCTTTTAAATTGTGGCACTCAATCCATTTGCTGCCACTGCTGAACAGAAGTGCTTGTTTCCTGTACATTTCCATGCGCAAGTAGAACATAACTTAAGCGCCTTGTTACAGAATTACCCTCTGATATTCAAAGGCAACCAACCGGCCAAGATCGGAACCTGTCCCTTTAAATGTCTGTTAACCAGCTATCCATTAATATTCAGCAGTATATTGCTGGCCATGTACCTCTGAATACTGCCGGTTGGCGGCTGGTGGATAACCGGTTATATCGGGCGAAATAATCGGCTAGCTGCCGATTTTTAAAGCCTGATGGTCTAAGTTTGGCGGCCACTTTTGCTGCATGCAACCCTGGTATATCTTTGGCCAGTTTTCAGAGCCCACTTGAGAAAAGAAAGTCTAAAAAACGCTGACCATTGGGAAATACATCTAAAGAGGTTAACTTTCAGACCACAGGAGTTAGATTGGCTAACTCCCATGGTCAACGCTGAGAAAGGATGTTCAATGCCGGGCTGTTTCCAGTGACTGGCATTGAATATCCAGCTGGTCTGTCAGACTGGCCAAAGATATCTCAGGGTTGCATGTGGCCAAATATGGCCACCAAACTTGGCCAGTCAGGCTTTAAAAATCGGCAGATAGAAGGTTATATCGCATGCAGAATTTGTAATTTGTTAAGCAATTAATCACAATTAAAATTTTAAACAAAATGCAGCCCTTTTTTTTTTTTTTTATGTTGTCCCTACGGTTAAACACGGATATTCAGCAGACCTGTCCGGATACCAAGTAGCACTGAATATATGGGGTAGAGAACAGAGTGCTATGTGGAATATTCAAACCACTATCTGATCTGATAGGTTAGAAAAATTGCTGTCCTAACTTTAAACATTATCCGGATCATTAGCTGGATAGTGGGTTGAATATCATCGCTCTCCAAATATTTTCTTCCTCCTCCTGTGCTCCACCACTGCCCAGGTGCTATCCAGATGGTACGAAGGTGGTCTGGGAAGATATTCCATAGCGCCACCATGTGTCCACATGTAGTTCTGAAAAGTGCAAATGTCCACATAACGGCAACCATTATCTGAATATTTGCTTTTGAATATACAGCACAAAGATTTTATAAATACTTTTCCAAAAGACATTTTAGTTCAAAAAGAACCAGATAATCTAGGAGAATCACTTCTCCAGTGGCTTAAGATTGCGAAGTGTTTTTACAGCATATCCCTCACCTCAGGGGCAGCACTGTCCTTCAATAATGACATCAGCAAGTGTTTATAGGTATTGAGGACAGTCTGTGCTGAGGGTCTCTCGGCTGGGTTCCTCTTCTTGCACTCCTTATGGATCTCGAACAAATGAAGCCTGATAATGTCGCTCCCTTCCCCATGGCCCAGAAGGTAGTCACACACATCAGGGATCTTCCAGATGTCAGTCTTTTCATCGTAGGGAGGCATGTGCTCATCATCAAATTCCATGTCCTCCCCACGGGGCCAGCGCTGCTCGGGGGCAACAAACTCTCCCCAAAGCTGTCGGTGGCCACACTTCACCAGCTGACCCTTCTCCCTGCTCACCAGGGGCAGGGCATCCAGGTCGTTGGCCACAATACGGAAGTCCAAGGTCAGCAGGTACTGAGACAGAACCTTGTCCAGGTCACTGGAATCGCACATCACTAGGGTACCGAGGGGGCTGTTGTGCAGATAGTTGATGATGGCTGCGTAGTCAACAGCAAGCCTCAACCTGTTTGGCCAGGTGTTAAAACTCCGGAACCTGGGCAGGTTAAACTTCTCCTCCAGGTCCTTCAGGGAGCCCAGCGGGTGGTACTCAGTAAGAATTGTGAAGTTCTCCTCGCAGTAGCCCAGAAGCGTCACCACATGCTTGCTCTGTAAAGCCTTGAGCATCTCCAACCCATGCAGGAAATCATCCTGAAGCTCCATGGAGGTGAGCTGAGAAACAGCAACCTTGCGTTCCTTCCACTCACCGAGGTAGACCTGCAAGACAGCACAGAGAAACAATACCAGAAGAGTCAGGGTGATTGACAGGAGCTTGTGTAAGATAAGCAAGCACCCTACATAAAACATAAGATGCCCAATAATTTCAGGGACAACATGATTGGTACAAATGTGACTAACTCGGGGCAGCAGTGAGTGCTCTGCACTGCAATGAAAACTACTCAGGCTCTTAGATTCTGTCGCAGATTAGTGTTCCTTGGTTTGGAAGTGCTATCAAGGAGACCCAACTATTGCTCTTGCCATACCTGGGAATGACTGGCTAAAAAGTAGCATATAGGAAGATGCAACAAGAGCTGTATATTTATTAGGATTTATTTACCACCTTTTTGAAGGAATTCACTGAAGGCGGTGTACAGTAAGAATAGATCCAACATGAGCAATAGGCAATTACAGCAGTAAAATATTGAAATAACAATAAAAAGTATGGCATAGTATACTACTTACAATGTCAGCACAATGCATAATAGAACATTTTAACTGATAATGAAGGGTAAAGCAAAGATGGAACATATAGATAGTTAAGCGAGTAAGAAGAGTTAGAAAGTAAGATGACTGATTTAAAGAAAGATATTCCAGCTCTCCACCATAGGGGCATAGTAGGAAACTGTGAGAACTTAAATATAGATATTTTACTGTTTACCAGAATTGGCAATAAACAAGACAGAGAGGGGAAAAAATCCCCACCCCCACCCCCCCAAAAAAAGGAAATCCATTTTGAAATACTGTTTTAAGAGGATTCAATCTTTATTCTAATAGATGAAAAGCAGACAGTGTAGGAAACTAAAGCCCTGTTTACTGAAAGGAGACTATAAAGGTGTTGTGGCCTAGAGCAGGTATCCATGTGGGTTCCTTTACGAGGCACCAAGTGCCACCACACCCACTCCTTCCTGTCCCTAAAAGTGGAAGGTTCCAGTAGTAGCAACACAGCTGAGAGAGGAGAGGGACTACTTTTTTTTTTAATGCATATGTGACAGGATCCTCCAGTAGAAGCCCAATGTGACAGCACATCTGGTGGCACTGCTCCTCTAACTGCTTATGTACCTGCACTGAGCTGATGTTAAGAACATAAAAATGGGTCAGATGGAAGCAGGTTATGGGGCTAGATGGAGCTTTGAACAGGGACCAATCCAGATCACAGGTACCTGGCAGAATGCCAGAGAGTAGCAAGAATCCATGCTACCGACTTTAATTCTGGTATGTATAATCCGCTTAACCATCAAGTTCAAGGTGGAGAACAATCAAACATTATAAGCAGGTACTTTCTCTATCCCTAGAGGGCTCACAATCTTGGTTTTTGTACCCGACTTGGCACCTGCATGAATGCTGCATGTTATTTATTGATTTTGCTCATAGCTTCTCAGTAGGTGGGTTACATGCAGGTACAGTAAGTATTTCCCTGTCCCTGGAGGGACTCACAATCCAATGGCTAGATTTACTAAAAGGCGCTATTTCATTACTGCATGCCAACGTGCATTATTTACTGCCTTTTCCATTTTATGTAATGGGACCTATTTACGAATAACGCAGCCTAACAGCATTAACAGTAACCTGCTTTAGGAAATCTAGCCTTAAGTTTCTACATGTGGCAATGGAGGATTAACCCCCGGGTTCTATATATGGCACTAAAAATTGTGCATGCAAATTTGGGCATGCAATTTGAGTAATGAGCCAATCAGCACCAATAATTGGGCACTAACAATTATTGGAATTAAGATTTGTGCGCGCATCTTGTCATGCACTATTCCGTAAAGATGCACGTGCAACTCTCTTAGTGTGTAACTGAAAAGGAGACATGGGCAGGTCAGGGGCGTTCACTAAAGATGAGCGCAAAATTGTAGAATTCAGGGGATCCATTCCTAGTTTATGCGTGAGGATTTACACCGGGTTTTAGCTGGTGTTAAATCCTTGCGCTGAAAAGCTGGGTGTGGATCCTGGTGCTACACGCTATTCTAGTCTGAAATGACTTGCTCAAGCTCACAAGAAGCATCACTGGAATTTGATTCACAGCCCGCTGCTCTAACCATCAGGGTTCCTCCTTCACTCTGGGTGCACTGTAGATAAAGGGCAAAGGCTGTGAAATACATATTCTGTTAAATGTCCTCCAAATCCAAGGATGGATTCCCCACAGAGTACTATCACTTGTCAATGCGTAACAACAATAAGCTCCTGAATTAAGTAAAATGCTTAATGATATATTAGTGTGGTCAGTTATCTGGGGGCAACATTTGATAGGCCAGTGTTTTACAACTTCAAATAGGTGCTTATAAAAATTACCTAGTATGCAAGCACACAGAAGTAGGTAGTAGGAAAACAAAGTGTTTACTTTTGTGTAGTATACGTGTAGCTGTTCCGGGGGGGCAGGAAATGGGTGGAGCAGGGAGGGGATTGGCACTTACTAATTTATCTTATAAAATATACACAGGCGCTGAGTCTTACTTGAATATATACACAAAAAAAGTTATTGCTGCCTGGAAGCAGATGTAACTTTGTGCCGGAGCATTTGGGGAGGTAATTTCATCAAGGCACACTGAATATGTTGTATTTATAAAAGAGCTGCACCACATGCTCCTTTGTGCTTTCCCTACCTCAGCACCCGTTTATAAAATCATTCTCTGCATGTGCGAGGCTCATCTCTATCGTACAGAAAGAAAGCAGGCCCACAGAAAACTGGTCAGGGTACAGGCCTAAACCCATACTAAACTGTGAAGGCAAGACTCTTGCAGGATAGATTTATGAACAAAGAGCGCTTAAGGTTTACTGACTTGATTAACTATCTTTCATCAAACAGAACAGAGAAGATAAATTAGTTCAGAGGGGAGTCGGAGTCAGAAACAATTTTGGGTGGAGTCAGTCAGTAAAAATGTACCAACTCTGACTCCAGCTTCTAAATAAAAACTTAACATTATATTACAAAATATAGTAAATGTATCATTTTATACTTTAAATATACATTTGTACTGGTAAACATATATTTACCAGTACTTTAGATTCAGAACAAAAAATTTAAAGCCTAATATCAGTAGGAGTCAGGGTCAGAGTCGGAGTTAAAGGTTTGGTGTACTGACTCCACAGCCCTGCACAAGAAACATAAAAATGAAACTCAAACATAAAAACAAGAAACACAAGGGACAGTATATACCTATCAGATAACTTAAATAAACAAAATCCACACACTAGAACCATAGAGAAGAGCAAAAGGAGGACTTTACACACACACACACACACACACACACACACACAAACACACACACACACACACCTTCGCAAGAGTGATGAATATTTACCTAAGAGAACCATAGAGTGATTATAGTTTCCCTAGAAGGGGAAAAGACCTTGGACAGGGTCGAATGAAACGCCATACAAAAACACGATAACCATGGAACTAAAACAGAGTCAGCAGACACTGTAGGGGGTGATGGAAGTGCTATGCTTCCCATGTCTCTGGCTTCTGCCGCCTCCTCCATTTCCTGTCTTCCTATCGTATGGGCCTCATGGTTAGAAATTAAGCCTGTACAGGGGTATGAAAAAGAAGACACAGTGGGAGCATAGTCAGAGGGGCCACGGCACCTCTACTTTGGATTCAGGCCCACCCAGTCAGCAGCAGCAGCGTAGGCCAATGAGAGGAGAACTGGAAGTGATGTCAACATCCAAACTGCTCAGTGTACATCTATGTTTATTTATTTATTTATGGGTTACATCTATGTTAATCTTAGACCCAACCAATTCATTAGTCCTTGTTATGATGCAGGGAGACTGCACTTCAAATGTAGACACTTTCAATGCCCCCTGTGGTTACTGCTACCTTTTCCTCAGTCCTACAACTCCCATGTTTTTGGTGGCTGTTTTGCTTCTGTTCCTCAGCTGTCATGGAAAAGAGAATAATTAAGACTGGGGAGACAGAAAGGCGAGAAAATCAAAGGAGGGAGAAGTGGTCTGGGAATTTGGGAGAACACATAAGAATGATGAGGACTAGTAAAATAGAGAAAGAGCTCAGAAGGAGTCAAAACCTACAGAAAACAGAGTAATGAAGTGGAAGAAATAGAGGAAGAAATAGAAGAGCTAAAGTATTGGTAATGAAGGGAGACAGAAGATGGAGAAAATGAAATTAGAGACAGGTGTGGGAGAGATAGATAAAGAAAAGAGACAAGCATGGAGGGAAGGAGAAAATGTAAAAGAAGACCAGGAAAAGATAAGATGAAAGAAGAGACCAAGGTGAAAAAAAATATCCAAAGTACAGAAAAACACTAGTTATATCTAGTTTAGATATCAGACTATGACTTCATGAAGAACTGAAGTGTTTTGTTTTTAAATTGTGAGTAAATACTGCACTCTTTTTACCTCTATTTTTGGCCTCAAATATATCACACTAGCCGTTAAGCCCGTAAAAACGGGCGAGATTTCCAGCTACCCTCCTCGCTGCCGCTCCCTCCCCCCTCTGTGCCGGGCCCCCTGCACTGACCTGACAGCGCCTCTCACCTCCATGTGAAAGCGCTGCAGGCAGCAGCAGATCGCTCTGCTGCTGCCTGCAGCGCTTCCACATGGAGGTGAGAAGTGCTGTCAGGTCAGTGTAGGGTCCTGATACGGAGGAGGGCGGGAGCGGCGGCGGGGATGGGGATGGGGGGGAGGGTGGAGGTTGGTGCGCATGATGTTCGTTTCCAGGCGGCAGCGTCCGACAGTGACTCCGACTCCGTTTCCCTCTCTGTTCCACCCTCTGACGTCATCACGTCTTGACACGAGAGCGGGACAGAGAGGGAAGTCTGTACTGCGCATTTGCAGGTGAGTCGGTCACTTGCCGTTTATATGTTTGAAGTTTTAGCATGTGTTTTTGATGTGGGAAGTAGTAAAGTGGATACAGTTTGTCAAACTTAGCTACCTGGCACTCTCTCTCCCCGCCACTGCTCCTGTTTGTCCTCCCCCAAACTTCAAACTGGGACCACTTTGTTGAGAATAAATAAGTACAGCACCAAAAGAAATGCGACTTCCAGCTGCTTGGGCACCATGCCCTCTGACACACTAACATCACTTACTACTAAGCTTGGTCTCAATTCAGTAGAGTTGTCGTGTGTTCATGCCTGTTATTCAGCACTTAAATGCCTATTGAAAAAAAAAATCTAAATATCACGCTGAAATGTAAATATGGTATTTACTGTGAACTTTGAATTTTTGTAACTCTGGGGAGTACACAACACATCTCAAACTCTTGAAGTAGTTGTGAAAGGTCGATAACCACTTCAATGGCTAAAGCTGTATTAGCATGATGTCCAAAGCCCACTGCCCACAACTTTCACTCACCTTGCACTGCCACAGAAAGCACACACTGCTTTCACAACAGCCCCCCCCCTCATTTAGTCTTTCTTTTTATCCCTACTTTTCTTCAGCCTCTTCTCCTTTCACCTTCCTCTGGCCTCTTTCCCCGCTTCTCCTTCCCTTCCTCTGGCCTCTTTCCCTACTTCTTCTTCCCTTCCTCTAGCCTCTTTCTCCTGGCCTCTTTTCCTGCTTCTCCTTTCCCTGGCCTCTTTTCCCTTTCTGCTCTCCACAACAGCAGCTCCCTTTCCATCAGCAGGGTCTACCATGGCGGTGTGATTCCATAGCTCCCACAGTGAGCTTACAAGTAGGACTCTTTTTTTTTTCCCAGAGTACAGTTTCTCTTATTCTAAACAGACACGAGCATGTAGAAGCATTCTGCACTAAGAAACTCCAACAACTGGAAGCATCTAGGATGAGCTTTCCATTTGAACAAGAATAAACTCTAACCTTTTTCACAGCCCCTTCGCCAACCAGTTTCAGTCTCCTGACTTCTTTCCGCATTGCCTCACAGGACAGCAAAGGCAAGCAGGTCTCCATTGATCCCATCTTGAAGGAACCAACAGGGCAGAGGTCAGGATCGCCACTGGAGTGCCAGGGAGAGAAATGATGATCCAGGTAGAAATAGAGAAGGAGATTAATCAGCACAAAGGTGAGGAGGACCAGGGTGATCCCTGTGCGCACATGCACCTGTTTACTATGGGGGGACTTCTTTTCCATCCTGCTGAACCCTCTTTGACATCCTGCAACACAAAAAAACGTCATCATATTTCACAGTGGAAGAAAAGACCCAATGAGGCCTATGCCATGCAGAGCTCTGACGGACGGACTGACTGGGTCTGAAGAAAACTGGAAAGGGAATTTTTTTTAAAAACTGTATCAAACAACTCTAGGACAAGAGGATGTTCAATGAAACTAGCAACACTGTGGAATTTGTTGCCAGAGAATGCGATGTTGGTCATATATCAAATATGAATGAATGAACAAATAATATATAAGCAAGGTCTGGATATGTTTCTGGAGGCCAGATCCATATATTCTGATTAGCCAGAAAGACCTGGATGTCATTTCATAGTTCTGGGAGTGAGCAATAGGGAATGGATGTTCCCACTGGAGGTGAAGGGTTCAGCTGAGCAGTGTAGATTGGCCACTGACAAGAGACTGGATGCTGGGCAGGTTCCGATGCCCTTCATTGGGCCAACCAAAGAAGGATATGGCAGCTTTTCCAGACTACACAGATCCAATCTTCAATGTGATCATTTATAAATAAATAATGAGCTGAAAGCACACTAACTTCATAAACATGCAGTGTGGTATCAATTCTTTTTTTCTTTTTTACTTTATTCCTATTTCCAATTCAAAGTGGAGAAAAAAGACCTCAGCAGTCTCTGCATGGCGATACTGTGCTCAATGTGCTCAAACGCCAGCACTTCTTGGACTCCATTGTAATCTTTGGTCTCAAAAAACTCCACTGGTATATCATACACCATATGTGAAATCCTAAATAGTGATATTTTATTCTTCTAACAATAATACTAATAATGGTGTTACTTAGCTTTTAATCTTGCCCAACGGGGCTCTCCATTTCGCTATAAGATTTAAGCTTCCTCAGGGGGCCAAGTAACTGTTGGCAAATCACGATATCTTACAAAATGGCGTTTCTTGCTCCTAAGACACCGGCTTATCTTAGGAGCAAGAGACGCCATTTTGTAAGATATCGTGATTTGCCAACAGTTACTTGGCCCCCTGAGGAAGCTTAAATCTTATAGCGAAATGGAGAGCCCCGTTGGGCAAGATTAAAAGCTAAGTAACACCATTATTAGTATTATTGTTAGAAGAATAAAATATCACTATTTAGGATTTCACATATGGTGTATGATATACCAGTGGAGTTTTTTGAGACCAATGATTACAATGGAGTCCAAGAAGTGCTGGCGTTTGAGCACATTGAGCACAGTATCGCCATGCAGAGACTGCTGAGGTCTTTTTTCTCCACTTTGAATTGGAAATAGGAATAAAGTAAAAAAGAAAAAAAGAATTGATACCACACTGCATGTTTATGAAGTTAGTGTGCTTTCAGCTCATTATTGACGTTATAGTTTAGATTTTTGCTGAAGTTTTGTCCAGTATTTTTTGCATTTATATATAAACACATATATTTTTGTTGGCCCAAAGTACATTCTCTTAACTTCCAAAATATCCAGTATTCACAGAGCTGTGGACTTCAAAACCTTTCTGGCAAGAATTTATTCATCAACTTAGTCACATCAAGAGTTTAAAAATACAAAACAAAAAAGGTGGGAAGCCCGGAAATAAACCTCGTTATGATGGTCTATGTTGGCTCTCTGACACATAACACATTATCAGCTGCACTGCATTCTGTATTGGGGTCCTTATCTCCTTTTATAAAGCATTAAGGTACACCAATTTCCCTTCTTTCAAGATACATCTTGACAAAGAAAAGATGGTTTCCCAGAGTTAAACTTAACATCACAATTTAGATCCTACATTGTTATCTATCAAACATATAAATGGCAAGAGGCGTACTCACTCGCAAATGCGCAGTAGAGACCCTCTCTGTCCCGCCCCCGCGTCAATATGTGATGACGGGGGCGTGACAGAGAGGGAACCTGTGCACCTGCGAGTGCGGGAACCAACGTCGCCACCGCTCCCCCCCCCCCCCCAGGGTTGCCACTACCGCTCCCCCCACCCACCCAGAGTTGCCGCCGCCACCCACCCTCCACCTGGCCCGGGTACCTGGCTTCACTATTCAAACCGCTGGAACGCAGCACACAGCTCATCTGAGCTGCCGTTGGCCTTCCTTACCTGCCTGTGTCCCGCCCTCGCCAACGTTACATCACACGAGGGCGGAACACACGCAGAGAAGAAGGAAGGCTGACGGCAGCTCAGATGAGCTGTGTGCTGCGTTCCGGCGGTTTGAATAGTGAAGCCAGGTACCCAGCCCAGGTGGAGGGGTGGTGGAGGGGACTCCGGGGGGGGAGGGGAGGCGACCTATCCGGGGGGGGGGGGCTTTCAACCCCCCCCCCTCCTTTACTAGCCCGTTTTTACGGGCTCAATGGCTAGTATGTCAATAAGGAAATCAAGATTAATATTTCAATTTTACAGTATAGAACATAAAAAAAATTCATTTAACCATCTATAGTCCACTACAGTGGGGGCCTGTCTCAACATGTAATTATAATAAACATTATATTTGAAAAAAGAATTTAACTTGAAATAGGGACAAGAGAGGAAGTTCAAGGAGTTTCTAATTACTTCACGGAGTTGAAATTATTGTAAAAATTAAAAAACAAAATAAAAAAAAAAAATTCCCTTCTTATTCACCCTACATTTCTCTCTTTTGAGAAGAATTGAATACTATTTTGGCCTAAATTAGGTGCCTTAATTTGTCTCCTGTTTTCAACCAAACACAGGTGCCTTTCAGCCGAAAAAGAGCCCAAAACGTATGATTTATCCAAGATGGCGAGGCTCCTGCCAGATTAAATTACTCTGGCTGGCCCAACTGCTATTATTCAGTGCACTTAACAGCTGAATATTAGCGCATAATTGCCATGGAACGTTTTTTTTTTGGGATCCAAGATGGCGTCTTGAAAGGACGTGAGGATCAGAGCTCCCGAGCTTCCAGTCGACCGAACGCCAGCTTCTCTAACTAACACCATGGGAAAGCGAAAGGGGAAAGCTAAAGCTCTTACCTCCCCGAGCGTAGCTGTGAACCCTGCTGAGCGCCAGACCGTCTTGGAATCTTATGGAGTGAAGGTCCTCCGTGAGCGACAGCCTGATTCTGCAGGGTCCGCTTTTTTTCAAGCGGACCATAGCATTGAGGGGATATCGTTGAGTCCTCCCCCGACTACAGCCCCTCCCCGTCCGGGAGCTATTGCGAATGCTACGGAGGCACCGGAGACCGGAGCGATTGGTGGAACGCCGCCCCTGGTACCTGTGCTGGGAGCTCCCGTAGTATTTTCGACGCCAACTAGTTTTAGTGCGGAAGAAGTGCTCTCTTCGTCTCTAGCGGGCGAGATGACTCCTGAAGGGCACCGAGGAAAAGTTAAACCGGCTGTAATAACGCTTGAAGCGCTCTGGGACGCAATTCAAGGTATCCACACTTCCTTACAAACTATTTCCAACTCTTTTGGGGGTGAAATAACTGATTTAAAAGAAAAGCAAAATACTATGGCTGAAAGAGTTCAGAATTTGGAGGTTGAATTGACTAAATCTCAAAACTTATCAGCCACTCTTGTCAGGGAACGAGATATTTTTTCACGTAAAATTGTTTACTTAGAAAATCAAAGTCGCAGGAACAACCTGAGATTTATTAATTTCCCGAAATCTCCTTTAATTGCCCCTTTGGACATGCTGAGGAAATACTTTATAGAGGTATTGGGGATCCCAGCGACGGCTTTTCCACCTGTCGCTAGGGCCCAATATATTACTGGAATAAAGAATATTGCTGGACAATCTCAGGCTGCGCCGGACTTAGATTTAACTCATTTCCTGGAAAGTTCCTTGGACATAGTGACTGAACGGACCACACTTCTAGTTACTTTCGCACTAGAAATGGACAGAAACGTTTTCCGGACTTACTTTCGCCATATAAACACGGAATTCCTGGGTTCAAGAGTACAGATTTTTCCAGACCTAGCTAGAGACACCCAGAAAAAAAGAAGAGAATTCCTGTCTTATAAGACTAGAATTCTCAAGCTTGGAGCGGTTTTCCATTTAAAATTTCCATGTAGATGCTTAGTGTCATTAAATGAAAATAATTATGTCTTTTTTGAACCCTTAAAATTGTTACAATTTATTGAGGCACAAGAAAGTGTTGGTAAATCCTTAACTGCCTCCCAGTGAGATATATGCTATAATGCAGGCTATCAGGGTTATGTCTGTTCTGAAACTTTCAGTATTATATATTTTTCTTGTACCATTTTTTCCTAGTACCTGGATCTCTTTTAGATATGTGGACTAAGCATGTAGAGAATTATTTCCTTTTAATTATTTGTTTGGATTATTATACTTTCTGTATTTCATTACATTTATGATGGAATGTAAATGTAAAAATATATAAATAAACAAATTAAATAAAATAATTGCCATGGAACTATCTGGATGGACTCAGAAGATATCTGGGGACTGTAGACATTCAATGCCACTGCCCCCAGATGGTTAACTAGGCAAACTGGGCTAACCAAAAGGTCCTTTTACTAATCTGCAGCAAAACAAAATAGCCTTTAACGTGCCCCGACATGGGTCTTTCCCGCATGATATGGCCATTTTTACTGCACCAGTAAAATAACCGATGTTCTAGGTTTTGGGGGGTTTTTGTGGGGGGGTGGGGGTCTTTCCCACATAAGGCCATTTTTACTGCAGCCCTAAAATATCAGATTTACTAGTTTTTTTATTTTTTTTTTGTTTCAACAATTTTTTATTGATGATATAACAAAATTAACAGTCAACAATCTCAGTATATATCCATTTGAAAACAAGACAAACTGAATACAAGCATGATGATAATCTCATCATCAAAATATTTAACATTTTCTCCCCCTCCCCCTCCAACTCCACCCCCACCCCACCCCCTCAGAGTGTATTCCACTCTGTTTATTAGATTTTGAGTATAGTTCAAACAAATAAAACTCATCATCACAATCAATTTCTGTAACCATCAACATTCAAAAGAAGTATAGAGAGCCTGGTTTCTTATAGCTCTCCACCATTTTATGGTTCAACAATTTATTAATGATTCAACATTTGCAATACAGCCTGTAAATTCAATTTGAACCCCATTAGGTAACAGGTCATAGTCACAAAGGAATAACGTTCACCTTTTATCATCAATAGTTTGTAATAAGCCCCCCCCCCCAACAACACTGCTATACTCATCAGACTTTTACTTGCCTACTCCCCCCCCACCCTCCATCCCCCTTCCCCCCGAGTTATAAGAAAAACCATATCAATAAAACAGACCAACAATGAAAATCTCCCCCTCCCCCATCCACCCCCCCCCCCCAAGGAGATACCCAAACTTTCGATCTATATCTGAAATGGATGACTCCCTTTCAACTTAAAGCTTAAAGTGAATTGATCACTAAACTCCTCCCTTTAGGAGATAAACTTTGGATTTAAGGCCCCCAAATGTCCAGAAACTGCCTCCCCCGCTTACTACTACTTAACATTTCTAGAGCGCTACTAGGGTTACGCAGCGTTGTACAAATTAACAATTAAGGATGGTCCCTGCTCAGAAGAGCTTACAATCTAAAGGACGAAATGTCAAGTTGGGGTAGTTAAGATTTCCTGAGAAGAGGTGTAGTGATTAGGTGCCGAAGGTGACATTGAAGAGGTGGGCTTTGAGCATTGATTTGAAGATGGGTAGGGAGGGGGCCCGGCGTATGGGCTCAGGGAATTTGTTCCAGGCATGGGGTGAGGCGAGACAGAAAGCGCTTAGGGGAACAGCACACCCCTCTCCTTTCAAATAACATGAATTCATGCAGTCTGTTCCGCCAGTGCCAGAAATCCGGGGGGGGGGGGGGGGGACTCCTCCATCCATTGACTCATTATAAGTCGCTTACCAATCAGACAGGCCTTGCAAATCAACTGACGGGCCGCATCACCCTGTAACAAGAAAAGCTCATACTTACCTAGCAAGACCCCATCAGGAAACACATGACTCTCGATCCCAAAAGAGTGCCCAGATACTGAACAATGGAGTCCCAAAAATGCCTCACCTTATAGCACCCCCACAAGTAATGAAAAAAACGCCCCCGGAGCTCTCCCACACTTCCCACAGAGAGGCATGGATACTCCTCCCATCCTGAACACCTGAGCCTTTGTTAGGTAGGCCCTATGTAGAATACGATACTGGCATTCTCTAAGTCCTGCATTACCCGTCAAACTTGGAATCCTAAATGTCAGAGCATTGAAATCCAGTGCCAAATGCGGCCTTGCCAAATCTTCCGCCCAGCGCTGTTGAATTTGCCCTCGGACCTTGGGCACCAGATATCTTCCCAACGCCCTATGCAGCCCGGAGATTGAAAGACGTTCCCCCTGCACCGAATGAAAAAACTGCTGCAGGAGAGGACAGTGCCGAGAGCCTAAAGCCCCCCTGTCCAATGAATCAACATAATGCTTCAGTTGGGCATAAGCGAAAATACCTCCCATGTCATACCCGAGCCCCAATGCCCCCAAATTCAACATTACCCCCTGCCAATCCAACACATGTTCTAACCTAGTTATACCTTGTGGCGCCCATTTCTGGAAAACCACATTCTCCAAACCCGGTCGGAACAACAGGTTGCCCTGAATAGGAAGAATATCCGAAATCCATCTACTCAAGCCAAACAGCTTCATCATATCTTTCCAGAGACTTCGCAGAGGAGTCAATAATATACTATTGCGGAACTCCACCGGAATCATCTTGCTGGGAGCTTGTAATAAGAAATGTAAATTACACGGCGTATAATACTGGTTTTCCAATTGTCTCCTTATGTAATCATCTCGCGCCAAAAACCAATCCCCAATGTAACGCAGGAGACAAGCCCAATTATAACGCCGCAAATCCGGCAGGCCCAGGCCTCCCTCACCCCATGACCCCTGCAGTAGGTTCAATGGCAGCTTTGCCTTCCTTCCCTTTTTATTTTTTTTTTAAGTAGAGGAGTGTGGTAGCCGTGTTAGTCCACTCTTAAGGTTATCAATAGAAATCAAACAAAATAAAACATGGAAAAGAAAATAAGATGATACCTTTTTTATTGGACATAACTTAATACATTTCTTGATTAGCTTTCGAAGGTTGCCCTTCTTCGTCAGATCGGAAATAAGCAAATGTGCTAGCTGACAGTGTATATAAGTGAAAACATTCAAGCATTACTATGACAGTCTGGCAGGGTGGGAGGATGGGGGTGGGTAGGGGGTATGCTAATCAAGAAATGTACTAAGTTATGTCCAATAAAAAAGGTATCATCTTATTTTCTTTTCCATGTTTTATTTTGTTTGATTTCTATTGATATTTTTTTTAATAATAGCCATTCGCTATTGGCATTAGCGTGGGATCATTTAAAAAAATTACGTTAAGACTTGCCAACACCTATTTTGTAGACGGTAATGGTTCACAAGGTAATCCTGAGCTAACCAGCGCGCAATAATGAAGCTGCGCTGAAACATACATTCTTCACCTCCCAGACAACACCCTCCACACATTAAAAAAAAATATATATTTTTTTTAACGTACAGTTAGCGGGTTCCGATTTCAAACTTACCTGCTTGTGTCCCACAATAAGCCATTTTATGCTGTGCTAAGTGGACAAAAAGAACCTCTTAACTCTGACTGTAGCTGTTCTTTACCCTCCCCTTCCTACAGTGTCACTCCCCAACTAGCATTTAAGTCCTCCCTAAGCTTGATTCTCCACCCCCCCAAATACTGTATGGGCAAAGATACCGAAATACACACATTCGATCTCCCCTCCTCATAATCTGCTCTCTCTCCTAGTCCGGTACAACACCTCTACTTCAAACACCCTATCCCACGATCAATCTCACACCTGAGGTCGCCCACTAACAGTCCCACAGCTTTCCTTCTCCGTGCCCCATCCACCATCCGGCTATTCTATTAAAAGGCACCTTCAACGTTCGATTGAAGCACCAAGCCGGAAACTTGAGGTGGCCGAGATATCCGGTTTCAGCTCACACACCTTTCCCCTTCTCTCTCTGCGTCCTCCCGCCCTCATTTCCTGTTTCGCAGACACAGAAGAGGAAAGGTGAACGCGAGGCTGCTGTACTCTGCTTCTACTACTATTTAGCATTTCTATAGCGCTACAAAGCGTACGCAGCGCTTCACAAACATAGAAGAAAGACAGTCCCTGCTCAAAGAGCTTACAATCTAATAGACAAAAATAAAGCAAGCAAATCAATTAACGTGGGGGAGTGATTACAAGTCAAAAACAATGTTAAAGAGGTGGGCTTTCAATCTAGATTTAAAGATGGTCAAGGATGGGGCAGTAATATTCCAGTAAGATGTGTAAATAAAAAACTTAGAGCAAAACGGTCAATATATTGTATATGGATTTTCAGAAGGCACTTGGCAACATGAAAGACTCCTCGGGAAAATTTATGATGAAGCCACAACTTAAGTACTGCAAGCAGTTCTGGGTAGCTGCACCTCAAAACAGCAGAATGATGAGAAAAATGATTATAGGGCTGATCAGTCCTCTTATAAAAAGAAAGGCTCAACTGGTTAGGAGAAGAAACAAGTGAAAGCTGATACCAACAGAAGTCTATAAAATTCTGTATGGTGTGAACAAGTTATTTATACTACCCTGTTTCCCCGAAAATAAGACATCCCCTGAAAATAGGACCTAGTTGAGGTTTTGCTGAATTGCTAAATATAAGGCCTCCCCTGAAAGTAAGACCTAGCAAAGTTTTTGTTTGGGTCCGATGGGACATGGACACAGAAACCTTAATTTTTTTCGCTGCAACCCAAAGACAAGATAACATTAAAGAAATGCAAGAAACAAGACTGAGGTGGAAATTCTATCGTCCAGCGGACTCCTACCATCCTCCTTCACGTTTTTTTGAAGATCAACTAAGTGAGCCCGGAAAGAAAAAAAACATCCCCCTTGCAGAAATAATAAAAGGAAAGAAAATGAGTAACCGAGCCCTTTCGGCGCTGCTCCATCGCCCAAGGGCTAAGTCAGACTAGAAGGAAGGAAAGTGTTGCGAATGTACAGAGGAGCGCATAAAGAGCCACCAACGGGGAACGGAGCTACCGTAGAATTTTTTTTAACATTTGTAATATGGTAGGGATGATCCTGCGCCCTAAGCCCTATCACAATCTCCCGAGACCCCAGCCAGAGCAGCCCGGCCCCACATTCCATTACCTTCCCTAGTTCATACCCCTCCTCCATTCCCAGCCCGGCCAGGGCGGCTCTGCTCCGCTCGAGTCCTGCGGTCACTATGGGCAGATAGGCGAGCCACGGCCTACTCCTGCAGGATACCCAGCCCCCCACTTCAATACTGTTCCTGACCGCCACAGTCCTCCTACTACTCCCGAATAAGACATCCCCTGAAAATAAGACCTAGTGCATCTTTGGGAGCAAAAATTAATATAAGACACTGTCTTATTTTCGGGGAAACACGGTATCAAACAGTACTAAGACTAGAAGATGCTCCAATGAAACTATCCGGCATATATTATGGAAATCATGTTTTGAGACAACATGCAAACTCCAGAATTAATTCTGCTAGAAATGTGGTCAAGACTTATAGAATAGCTGAGTTAAGACCACCACAAAAAGGTCTGGACAAGTTACTGGAAGAGAGGTCCAAGAATAATCGCCAGACAGACAGACTGGAAAGTCCCCAACAGTTTACTTCCAGGAAGGAGCAAAATGGAACGTTCTTATTGGGATCCGACGGATACTTTCAAACAACCCAGACTGGTCAGTGTTGGCCTAACCCAGCATGGCTATTATACATTTTAAATAATTAAAGATCATGCAGAGGCCAGTATTCAGCTGCAGTGCAACTTGGATGTTCTCAATTCATACATATGGCTCAGCAAAACTATTCAGAGGAACTAAACAAATAATGGAAAATAAGGTGATATCTTTTTATTGGACTAGCTTTCAAAGGCCAAAACCTCCTCCCCCAGGTCAGGTAGTATGGGCCAAAGATGACAATATCAGAATACATAAATTGACTACCACCATACCTACTCATTAAGGAAGCACAGCTGTATATTTGTGTATAACCTGCATTGTCCAAGTCAGATGTTTCAAGTTATATCTTCGATTTGGAGTGTGCCCCTTAGATGCATAATACATGCACAGGGGAATTCTATAAATGGCGCTTAAAACTGTGTACGCAAGTGTGTATGTGTGCCCAATGTGCATGCACAAGTAGCGAGCCTATCAGGGCCAATAACTGGGTGCTATCAATTACTGGGGCTAACTGACTAGTTTGGATTTATGCACGCCTCTTGCTAAGCGCTACTCTGTAAAGATGAGTGCACACATTCTTTAGCATGTAACTAAAAAGTAGGCGTGGCCATGGGAGGGTCATTCAGTTAAAATGCATGCACTGTTATAGAATTTGGGGGATCTGTGCCTAATTCAGGCATGGGGATTTACGCCAGGGATCAGTTGGTGTAAATCCTCACGCCCAAAAGTTGGGCGCGGATCCCGTCACCTATGCGCTACTCTATAAATGGTACCAACTCGGAGCACTGTTTATAGTGTTCCGTGCACGGTTTGTTTGTTTTTTTACTGAATTTAGTCCTTAGTGGCTGAGTACAGCCACAAATTACCCCCATAACTTTTATATCTAAAAGTGGAAATCTCCTTTTAGGGGTCCCGATGCTAAGCAGTGAACACTTAGTCCATAACAGCATCTGGGTGGCCGGATTCTGTTATGCTAGCGCAACCTGGTATTGGGGGGGTGTCTAAAATCTAGGCACCTACAAGTTACACCAGTCACAGACCTGACATAACTGCAGGTGGCTATATGCAGCAAGGGTGCATGCTTCTCTTCCTCTCAGCTGCCATTACTTTAAAGCGCTGCCTCCGTCGACCGGGGGGGGGGGTGAGTGTCAGCCGGGGGTGAGGCAACGGCCCTGGGGGGGGGGGGGGGGGCTACGCAAACAACGCGCGACGTTCCTGCGAGAAATTCGGCCACAGCATCGCCAACTACTCCCTCCGACTGGCCATCAAGGTGCAGGTAGGCGCTCGCGCTGCAGCACATGGGGGCGGGGAGCAGGCCTCTGATACCGGCGACCACACACACACAGGAAACCCTTTTTTTTTTTTTTTTTACTAGTGATACACTACTACACACATCACACAACTTAGTTCTCTCCCTCTACGTACATCCCGCCTTACCGGATACACCTCGCCAGTTGCGTCAAAACAGAGAGCAAGTCTGGACCAAGAAAGTTTAATAGACAGGAGAGGAAGTGAGCCTATCTAGTTCGCTGTAAGCAAGGAAGCTGATTTAGTTAATCTTTATTTCCACTCCCCCCGCGATAGCCGTCATTGTCATACACTCAAAACAAATCTATGACGTGCTGTCGTTCTTTACTGCTGGTCCAGAATCTGTAAGAAGTCTAAAGCTGTTTCAGTTGGATAGGCAGTGTCTTAAAAAGTGGAGGAGAAAAGAAATAACAATTGAATATCACTAAAACAGCTTAAAAATTATTATACCTAATAGAAACAGCAATTATGAACGCTGTAGTTTATCCTCATTTGTCTTCACTGTTCAGATGGCCAGATTTCAGTGAGAATATCCTGTTTCCTGATGGCATCGTAACTGATTACTGTTATCTGCCTTGGGAACCCTGGTGTTATAAAGATGAAGGAATTAAAAGTAGAATTAAACTCCCCTTTCATTGGGGCACATGGAATCACATCTTCATCTGTTTTGTAGAAGTTTACCTTTTAGATACACAAATGGATTATTCTTTCAATCAGATCTCTTTTGTTTACACATAAATGGGTAATAAACCACTAATGCAGCCCATTGGTTTTCTTATATTTTGTTCTTGTGATGACTTATATATACTGTGCCAGAATTGAAAAACTCATCGCTATCTGGTCGATAAAAAAGGAGCTCACTGTGAATACTATCCACCCAAAAAGGTTGTTTTGTGGCTGTACATGAAGAATTGTGATATTGAATAAATATGTGAATGTTTGTGTCCCTATTCATGCATCCTAAGTTTATATAAGCCTTTCAAGAAAGCCAGTTAATTGTTTAACTTATTGGTGAAGCATAACCACAGAGGCATGGTGTGGTCAAATTTTCAATATGATAACACTAGGGCCCAGCTAAGGAACATTTTATTTTGAGTTAGTCTTCACTAGACCAAACTTGCTTTCCTTGTGCCATCACTATCTAGCAGTTGGCAGTGTCTTAAAAGGTGGAGGATAAAGGATTTTAAAAACTATATTTATATCACACATTATCCCAAGCAAAGTTGGGGATCAATGTGGCTTACATTTGAAAATACGAGACAGAATAATATAATTCAGTTATATCATGGGAACAAATAGGTGGATATGTCAAACATTTAACAAAGTTGAGATTAGCATATATACCCAACTGGTCATTTAAAAGTTGGTCCTTTAATGATACCACGTTAAGAAATCATAGTCATAAGTATAGGCAGTTATTTGAAGATTATCACATGCACACGCCAGAACAGGCATCCGTCACATTGCAAAAGTAAACAACAACTTCCTTGTCATCAAGCAGATGAAGCCATTACGTATGGGTTGTGTCCATCAACCAGCAGGGGGAGATAGAGAGCACTCAACTTGTCACAGTGCCTCATGGCCAGCTAGCTCCACTGTCTCTTCAGTATTCTCTATCTCCCCAAGCAGGGTGGCTGCAGCTTCTTCGAGTTCAAGCTCCATCAAAAATCTGCCTGGGGGTGGCTCCTGGCTTGCCAGTTGTTAGCCGGGGTGTTAGAGGCTATAGCAGCTTCACTTTGAAGGCACATAGGTCAGCCCTTTCCCTGCCTTACCCATGCCCCCGTGGATGTGGACATATTAGCTTGCTTTTCCCTGTCCTTTCCCACTCAGTGGATGCAGGCACATTGGTTTGCCTTTCTCTGCCTTTCCCACTTATCTGAGCCTCCGGAGTGATTTTATTTACCTCTTTTTGCCTCTGCTTTCCTCACAGCGTAAAATAAATAAATAAAATTGTGTCGCACTTTAGCGCAGCGATCTTGGAAAAGAGGGGTTTTTTTCATGAGATTCTTCTGCAGGACCGGAGCTGTGATACTCGGTCTAGTGAGGTAAGGGTGTTTTCTGACTCCTCCGGGGTGGGCCCGCAATCGGGACGTTTTTGGCGCGAACCGCCATTTTTGAATTTTACTGCCGTTTTCGGCGATGGCTGCGGAGATTGTAAAGCGCTGTTCTAAATGTGGCAAGCGCAAATCAGCAGCGGGGCTCTGTAATTCGTGCTGTACAGATGGTAGAGCCGGCCCGAGCATGGCGAGCGGCGATCTTTTGCGCTTTGAGCTGGCAGCGGATGCCATTTTGGATTTTCCACATGGCGCAGCCTCCGTTGCGACGGAGAGCCCTGAATCCGGGGGGGGGGGGGGGTCCTCTGAGTGAGGCTAATAATAGAGCTGATAGCCCTGGGCAGGATCCGGGCGGTCAGGGAGCGGTTTTCTCCCCTGATTTTGTTTTAATGCTGCATAGGGCGTACATGCTTAAAAGAGCTCTTCCACAAGGATCTTCGGACCCTCTGCCTGCCCCCCCTCCCCCCCCCCCCCCCCCCCGGTGGATCCTGATCTTTTGGAGTTGGCTGTGCCTGTTTCTTATCCTCCTGATAAATCAGAAGGGCTAATTCCCCTTCTGAGTGTGGCGCACCCCCTCCCCCCCCCCCCCCCCCCCCCCCCGTGGTCGGGCTATGAGGATTCTGAGGGGTCTGGCAGAACTTCTTGGGCTGAGGAGCCAGAGTCGGATGCAGAATTGCCACAGGAGCTTGATGATCTGTCTGCGGTGAGGATTTTCCACCGCGAGGAGCTGCCAGCGCTTATTTCGATGCCTTACAAGCCCTCTCGATTGAAGATCTTGGGAGTGGCACAGCCTCCTCTGTTAATCCAAGGATGGCTAGTACCAGAAAGCCTGCTTGAGCCTTTCCTTTGCATGACTCCATCCAAGAGCTTATTTCGGCTCAATGGGCTGACCCCGAGGGACCTTTGAACGTTGCCAGGGCTATGGGGCAATTATACCCTCTGAGTGAGGAACATTTGGCTCGCTTTGCAGTGCCTAAAGTGGATGCCCTGGTCACGGCTGTGACAAAGAACTACCCCCCATGTTGAAGGAGGTGTTGCCCTGAAGGATATTCAAGACCGCAGGCTTGATTCAGCTCTGAAGCAGTCCTTTGATTTGGCAGGTCTCACTGTTCGGGCGTCTGCATGCAGTTGTTATGCTGCTAGAGCCTGCCTGGCTTGGTTACAGCAGGCAGTGGAACAGCCCGGTGATGGAGCGGAGACCTTATCTGAAGTGGCTCCGCGGATGGAGTCGGCCTTGTCCTTTTTGGCTGACGCCCTTTATGATATGGTCAGAGCTTCGGCTAAACAAATGGCTGTAGCAGTGGCGGCTCGCTGCACTCTTTGGCTATGACATTGGGCGGCGGACATGGCCTCTAAGCAAAGGTTGGTGAAGTTGCCCTTTCAAGGCCTTCTCCTGTTTGGTGAGGAGCTGGAAAACATTGTTAAAGGCCTGGGGGATTCCAAACCTCAGCGCTTGCCCAAAGATAGGCCAAAGCCTCCCTCTAAGGGTCAGGCGGTCCGCTCCTCTTACAGACCTCGCTTCCGTGACACTAGAAGGTACCGCCCGGGGCGTGCTGCTGGGTTCACTTTGAGTGCCCGCTTTCAGCAGAGAAACTCCTTTCGCTCGGAGAAACGTTCCGCAGCTGCCAGTTCAAGGCCTGGAGTTCAGGGGCAACCCTCTCAATGATGGTGCGCCGGCCCCCTCCTCGTTTCCTGTCATCGGAGGAAGACTTTCCCTCTTTTTCGAGGAGTGGGCCAAAATCTCCGCAGATCAGTGGGTCTTGGACCTGATCAGAGACGGATACCGAATAGAATTCGATGCCCCGATGAGAGACGTGTTTGTGGAGTCCCGATGCGGTTCTGCTGCCAAACGGGCGGCGGTAGAGGAGACTTTGCATAGTCTGTGCCAGATAGGGGCTGTGACCCCGGTGCCTCCCGCCGAACAAGGTCTAGGCCGCTACTCCATTTACTTTGTGGTGCCACGAAAAGACGGGTCTTTTCGCCCGATCCTGGACTGAAAAGAGCTAAACAAGTCCTTAAGAGTGCGGCATTTTCACATGGAAACCCTGCGCTCTGTCATTGCGGCGGTACAGCCAGGAGAGTTTCTCACGTCTCTGGACATGAAAGAAGCTTACTTGCACATACCAATTTGGCCCCCGCACCAGCAGTTTCTGCGGTTTGCGGTGTTGGGAAAACATTTCCAGTTTTGGGCCTTGCCTTTTGGCCTCGCCACAGCTCCCCGAACCTTCTCCAAGGTAATGGTGGTAGTAGGGTATCCGGGTTCACCCGTACCTAGACGACTGGCTCATCAGAGCAGACTCAGAAAAAGAGAGTCATCTAGCTACAGCCAGAGTGGTTTCAGTCCTTCAATCTCTGGGCTGGGTCGTCAATATGGCCAAAAGTTACCTGACCCCCTCGCAATCTCTAGCATATTTGGGGGCCAGGTTCGACACAGACTCGGGCTATGTGTTTCTTCCCGAGCAAAGGCAGTGCAAGCTTCAGAATCAGGTCCGTCTGCTCCTGAGGATGCCCCGCCCGCGAGCTTGGGACATTGTCCAGCTGATGGGATCGATGACGGCCACCTTGGAAGTGGTGCCATGGGCGAGAGCGCACCTGAGACCTCTACAGTATTCTCTACTTCAGCGATGGTCTCCAATATCTCAGGATTATCAGTGCAGACTTTCTTGGCTCCCTGCGGCCCGCCTCAGTATGGAGTGGTGGCTCTTGGACAGCATGTTGCGGCGGGGAATGCCGCTGGCGCTCCCCGATTGGTGCCTAGTGGTGACAGATGCCAGCCTGAAGGGCTGGGGCGCACATTGTCAGGGGAAGCATGCCCAGGGTCTGTGGACGCCCGACGAGTCGGAGTGGTCTATCAACCGCCTGGAGTTGAAAGCGGTATTTCTGGCTCTTCTGGCCTTTCAAGTGACCCTAGAAGGATTGGCTGTCCGAGTGATGTCAGACAACACAACAGCAGTGGCCTACATAAATCGACAAGGTGGCACTCAGTGCAGAGCTCTAGCCGCACAGGCCGAACAAATTTGCCACTGGGCCGAGCTGCATCTACAGTCCCTGTCAGCAGCTCACATTGCAGGTCAGAGCAACGTGCAAGCCGACTATCTAAGCAGGCATCAGATCGATCCAGCGGAGTGGGAACTAGCAGATGATGTATTCCTGCAGATATGTGCCAAATGGGGCAAGCCAGTGATGGATCTTATGGCGACCAGTTCCAATGCCAAAGTCCCGTGCTTCTTCAGCAGATGGAGGGGTCCTTGCTCTGCCGGGTTGGATGCCTTGGCTCAACCCTGGCCCCTGGGCTTGCTGTATGTCTTCCCTCCGTGGCCCTTGATAGGGCGAGTGCTCCTGCGGATTCGGCTGCATCTAGGAGAAGTGGTGCTTATCGCCCCGGATTGGCCCAGGAGGCCTTGGTATGCGGACCTCCGACAGATGCTGTTGGAGGCTCCCTTTCCGTTACCTCTGGTTCCGCACCTGTTCTCACAGGGTCTGGTGGCCATGGAGGACGCCCGCCGCTTTGGTCTTATGGCATGGCGATTGAGAGGGCGCAATTGAGAGTTAAAGGCTACTCAAATAAGGTAATTTCCACTCTCCTGCAGGCCCGTAAGCGCTCCACTTCTGTGGCTTATGCCAGGATTTGGCGCCAGTTTGAAGTCTGGTGTGTTTCAAGAGCGCTTTCTCCGTTGTGGGCTCCTATCTCGCCGATTCTGGACTTTTTGCAGGATGGTGTACACAAAGGCTTGGCCTATAATTCCCTGCGGGTGCAAGTGGCAGCATTGGCCTCCCTGCGTGGCAAGGTTGAAGGCGTGTCCTTAGCTGCTCACCCAGATGTGGCACGGTTTCTTAGAGGGGTGCTTTGGCTCTGTCCTCCCGTGCGGGCACCTTGTCCAGCTTGGAACCTGGGGTTAGTATTGAAGGCCCTTCAGGGGGCTCCCTTTGAACCGCTTCGGCGTGCTTCAGAGAAAGATTTGACACTGAAGGCCATCTTTTTAGTGGCCATTACCTCGGCGAGACGGGTGTCAGAGCTCCAGGCGCTGTCCTGTAGAGACCCTTTGCTGCAATTCTCAGTCAGGGGTCACGGTTCGGACCGTGCCGTCCTTCATGCCTAAGGTGGTTTCAGCGTTTCACCTAAACCAGCTTGTTTTTCTTCCCTCCTTTGTTGAGGAGGAGTTTCCAGATTCATTTGGGTAGTTGTACCTTTTGGATGTGCGCAGGACTCTGTTGCAGTATCTGCGAATTACAAATTCTTTCAGGACCTCTGATCATCTTTTTGTCCTGTTTGCAGGTCCTCGCAGAGGGTCTTCAGCGTCTAAAGCCACTATTGCCCGTTGGCTCAAAGAAGCTATCTTTTCAGCATATCTGCTGTCTGGCCGGGCTCCGCCTGAAGCCTTTAAGGCACATTCCAGAAGAGCGATTTCTTCTTCCTGGGCGGAAACTGGAGCACTATCTCTTCATGAGATTTGCAGTGCTGCAACATGGGCTTCTAAGCTCTCTTTCGCCCGACATTACAGGCTGGATGTGGCTGCTAGGAGGGATGCGCGTTTTGGAGCACAGGTGCTAGCACGTGGTGTGGCTTGTTCCCACCCTATTTAGGGATTGCTTTGTTACATCCCATACATAATGGCTTCATCTGCTTGATGACAAGGAAGGGAAAATTAGGTTCTTACCATGATAATTTTTTTTCCTTTAGTCATAGCAGATGAAGCCATGAGCCCTCCCTGTATGATTGTTTGTATTGCAGTGATTCTGATTTTAGGTGCTGTTCTTGTTTCCTGAAGTTATATTCCTTCCTTGGGGAGTCAGAAAACAGTCATCAGGATTCTTGTTACAGTTATAGGAGGATGAGTTCATTCCCTCCAGTTCATGTTTTGGGAGGATGAGTTTATTCCCTCCAGGAGGATGCAAGTATTCCCTCCGTTTATACAAAGTGGAGGACGAGTTCATTCCCTCCTTTTTTGGAGTTTATGCCCTTGTTAAGGGGCCATCGTGCGCTGTGAGGAAAGTTCATGTTATTCCCATTGCGGATTGCCATACTGCTTTGGAAGCTTCAAATACTGAAGAGGCAGTGGAGCTAGCTGGCCATGAGGCACTGTGAAAAGTTGAGTGCTCTCTATCTCCCTCTGCTGGTTGATGGACACAACCCATACGTAATGGCTTCATCTGCTATCACTGGTTATCCTCCTTCCACTAGGTCTCAGAGATGCCTAATAAATCTAATTTTTTTTATGATGTTCTTTTCCTAAAGGTTGTTAGCCACATAGCGCCCGCCATGGTGGGAATCTGTGAGATATAAATGTTCTAAATAAATAAATAAATGACTAAAGGAAAGAAAATTATCATGGTAAGAACCTAATTTTCCCTTCTACAGAGTACACCCAAAATTTAATTTTTATTTTCTTATTTCTATCTTCCAAAATTCCAGACAGAAGATGTACAGATCAGCAAGACCCAAAGCACTCCAAAACAAGTAAAGTCAGAAACAACACAGTTTATACCTAATTAATTGTTCAACCACCATTAGGATTCATCTTTAGGTTTAAAAAGCAAACCATATGTATGTAGTCTGGATAAACAAAAAAAAAATAAAAAGTTTAAAGCAAATGCCCATATGTAATACGTGATAGCAATAATGAAACAATGATGGAATATTCATATAGCAGGCAGACTGAGCCAACAGATTTATTTTCCACTGAACATAAATTAACTTTGCATGAACTTCAACCTAATTCAAGTTAAATGTGGGATATAAATGTCACAAATAAGTAAATAAATAGAAACTCTGAATGTGGAGCACCTGATTCTCATAGCATGATGTCTGTTTTGGTGGCCCTTTACCAGGAGAAAAAAAAATCTCTGCACAAATATTACACATGCTAGGGTGCTGTCATCATCTACTCTGTTATGTTACTACGTATGTCCCTATATCCAGCCCATCCAAATGACACACCGATTACAATTTATAACAAATTACTACTCTACCTATGAAAAGTTAGTCTGTTATTATACTTCCTCTGTGTACATCCATATGCTGCATAAGCCGGCACGTTTGAAAATATAAGTGAGTTTAAATAAAAATGCTACCAACAATAAGGAATGACAACATGGATGCAGCAGCTCACAGATTTATTTTGAGTGTACTAGAGCACAGACCCCTGTGGAAGCCCACTACCCTTCTCCATTGAGAATACTGACCATTTAACCCTTCTCTCTGTTTTCTATCTTTTAACCAGTTTTTAATCCTCAATAGAACACTACCTCCTATCCCATGACTCTTCAATTTTCTCTGGAGTCTTTCATTAGGTACTTTGTCAAATGCCTTTTGAAAATCAGATACACAATATTGACCGGCTCACCTTTATCCACTTGTTTGTTCACCCTTTCAAAGAAATGTAGTAGATTGGTGAGGCAAGATTTCCCTTCACTCAATCCATGTTGGCTTTGTCTCATTAATCCACACTTTTGAATATGCTCTGTAATTTTGTTCTTTATAATAATAGTCTCTACCATTTTGCAAATCACTGACGTCAGGCTCACCAGTCTATAATTTCCCAGATCACCACTGGAACCTTTTTTTAAAATTGGCGTTACATTGGTCACTCTCCAATCTTCTGGTACCATGCTTAATTTTAAAGATAAATTACATATTACTAACAGTGGTTCTGAAAGTTCATTTTTCAATTCTATCAGTACTCTGGGATGAATACCATCCGGTCAAGGCGATTTGCTATTCTTCAGTTTGTCAAATTGCACCATTACGTCCTCCAGGTTTACAGAGATGTCATTCAGTTTTTCTGATGTCAGCTTTGAATACCATTTCTGGCACTGGTATCTCTCCCAAATCTTCCTTGGTGAAGACCTAAGCAAAGAATTAATTTAATCTTTCTGCTATGGCTTTGTCTTCCCTGAGTGCCCCTTTTACCCCTCAGTCAATTCAGCGGTCCAACTGATTCTTTTGCCGGTTTCTTGCTTTTAATATACCTAAAAAAAATTTACTATGTGTTTTTGCTTCCAATGCAATCTTTTTTTCAAAAGTCCCTCTTTGCCTTCCTTATCAGCGCTTTGCATTTGACTTGCTATTCCTTATGCTCTCTTATTTTCAGTTGGATCCTTCTTCCATTTTCTGAAGGATTTTCTTTCAGCTCTAATAGCTTCCTTCACCTCACTTTTTAACCATGCCAGCTGTCGTTTGGTCTTCCTTCCTCCTTTTTTAATACACAGAATATTTTTGGCATGGGCTTCCAGGATAATATTTTTGAATAGAATCCACGCCTGATGTAAATTTTTAAACTTTGCAGCTGCTCCTCTAAGTTTTTTTTCCCCACTGTTCTTCTCATTTTATCATAGTCTCCTTTTTCAAAGTTAAATGCTAACATATTGGATTTCCTGTGTGTACTTACTCCAAAGCCAATATCAAGTCTGATCATATCATCACTGTTATCAAGAGGCCCCAGCACCATTACTTCCTGCACCAGATCATGCGCTGTACTAAGGACTAAGTCTAGAATTTTTCCTCCTCTTGTTGGCTCCTGTACCAGCTGCTCCATAACGCAGTCCTTGATTTTGTCAAGGAGTTTTACCTCCCTAGCATGCCCCGATGTTACATTTACCGTCAATATCGGGATAATTGAAATCACCTACTATTACTTTGTTGCCCAGTTTGATAACATTTCTACATCTGTCTGTTCATCCTGGCCAGGAGGACGGTAGTACACTCCTATCACTATCCTTTTCCCCTTTACACATGGAATTTCAATCCATCGAGATTCCAAGATGTGTTTTGTTTCCTGCAGAATTTTCAATGCTACCCCTCCACCAATTTGATCCATATCACTATGATATAATTTGTACCCTGGTATTATTACAGCAGCCCACTGGTTATCCTCCTTCCACTTGGTCTCAGAGATGCCTAATAAATCTATTTTTTTTTTATGATGTTCTTTTCCTAAAGGTTGTTAGCCACATAGCGCCCGCCATGGTGGGAATCTGTGGGATATAAATGTTCTAAATAAATAAATAAATTTAGTGCAAAATATTCTAACTCTCCCATCTTATTTCTTAGGCTTCTAGCATTCACATATAGACATTTCAAACTATGTTTGTTGTTCCGATTTACATCTTGCTCAGCAGTTGACAGTGTTAATTTGCAAACTTTTGCTGCTTTTTATTTAAAGACATCTTGTCTACTGTGGTCTCTATTGCAATCTCGCTATTAGGATACCCTATCTTCCCTGTTTTGGTGATATCTTTGAAAGATACCTTGTTCCCGAACCATGCGTTTTCGAATGACTGTTGGCCTTCCCCCAGGTTCTAGTTTAAAAGCTGTTCTATCTTCTTTTTAAATGTTGATGCCAGCAACCTGGTCCCACCCTGGTTAAGGTGGAGCCCATCATTCCGGAATAGGCTCCCCCTTTCCCAGGATGTTGCCCAGTTCCTTACAAATCTAAAAACCTTTTCCCTGCACCATTACCTCATCCACTTATTGAGACTCCGAAGCTTTGCCTGTCTCTTGGGCCCTGTGCGTGGAATGGGGAGCACTTCAGAAAATGCTACCCTAAAGGTTCTGGATTTGAGTTTTCTACCTAAGATCCTAAATTCGGCTTCCAGAACTTCTCTCCCACATTTTCCTATGTCATTGGTACCCATATCTACCAAGACAGCCGGCTCCTACCAGCACTCTCTAAAATCCTATCTAGGTGAGGTCCACCACCTTCGCAGCAGGTAGGCGATCCTCACGTCCACCAGCCGCCCAGTTATCTACATGCCTAATAATCAAATCACCAACTACAACAGCCATCCTAACCCTTCCCTACTGGATAGAAGCTCCTGGAGACACATCCTTATTGCGTATCACCTAAGTCACACTCTACCTGTGGTATTAAGCTGCTGAAAAAAATGCTGGAGCAGCCTCCAAAGAGTCCATGGTAATCCATTTGCCCTCCAAAAAAAACTTTGAGGACCACAGGGTATAAAAACATAAAGCCTATATCTTTTTCAGATAAAGTAGCACAGGTATGCAATTAACGCCTCTGACGCTTATGCAAGGCTGGGGAGAAATCCTGAAATATTTTTGTGGGCATTCCCTCATATTGAAGATTGTCCTATTTAAGCTTGTAGCCTTTGAGGATGTCCATCTTGTGTTTAAAGTTAAGGATTTTAACCACTGCAACCCGAGGACAGGCACGGCCATCTTCCAGTTGGCCCATGCAGTGAGCGCTCTCCAAGCAGACTGAGTCTGCAGCAAGGGAAAACTCCTTTGTAATCCAATGTTCCCAAAAGATCTGGCAGATGTTTTTCAGTGAGAGTCTCTGGCAAAGCCAACAATAAGTTACTGCGCCAAGACCTGTGCTCTAAAATCAAGCTTGGGAACTTTATCTTTTGTGTCTCCAGTGCTGCGATGTGTGGCTCCAGTGAATGAGCCTCATCCTCGACTGCAGAAACATAGTTTTCTATGTCCCCAGTTCTGCAGGTGGTGTCAGCAAGCAGGATTTCCATATTTTCCAGCTGCTCGGACAATTTGTCTAAGGCAAGGATCCGAAGTACAGCCTTAGAGATCTGCACAAGCTGGGTCTCCATGAATGTGGGTGGCTCCACTCCTTGTGCATTGGCCATCTTCTCGTTCAGCCTGCAGCCCTTCTCCCGATCTTTTCTTTTTACCCTACTTGCCATATTACCTCCACTGCATGATACAAATTTGTCTACAAAGGTGTGCGTAGGCCCTTCTCCTGGATAATTAGTAGCAAATGTGGTTCTGGGACCCCAGAGCTCCACGGACCCACGTCCTGCTAGCTCAATGCATTATGTGATCTTGAGAATTTATATAGGAATAGTAAATATTCACTCCCAATAGATCATCAGAGAGAATTAGTGAACAGCATCTTGCTGAGGGAATGAGCCCCAGTTAGGCATTTATTTACCGTAACATCCCCTCCCACCAACAGATGGAGGTAGAGAAACAATCGAGTTCTACCAGTGACATCACCAGTATTAGCTGGTGGTGCACACTGGAAGGACCCAATATTTTCTCTACCTCAACAGATGGTAGGTTGTGCTGTGTGGTGCTCCTGGCCCTTGGCCTAGTTATCCACTCCACTGACTGAGGCCTTGCAGTGTGGTTGAACCTAAGGGCTGCTCCCTGGTTATCCGGTCGTCAGACGGGACCTGGTTGAGTATGGAGCTCGATTCCGCTGCCCCAAGTTGCACTTCTTAGCGTCTTCTGGGAGAGGCCGATGGCTCAGTCCTGTGGAACCCTGCCTGAGGGGGTGCAGGTCCCTATCCCCCCACTCCTCCTTGCCCAGTCACCCTGTTTGAGTGTCATTTCCCCGGGATCCCCTGCAGCTACCAGACTTTAAAAAAGAGAAAAAAAAAGTGGGACCTCAACTTAGTTCTCCACATTTTAGCTGAGGCTGTTTGAGCCTCTGCATTCAGCCTCCATCAAGGACCTCACTCTCAAGACAGTTTTTCTGGTTGCTGTAACTTCTAAGAATTTCAAAGCTACAGACTTTCTCTTGTCGGGACCCATTTCTTTTCATTATGGAAGAATTTGTTTCCTTTCTCCTGAAAGTGGTCTCTTTCCATGTCAATCAGGTTTGTTTGCCTTTCTTTGTGGAGAAGGGCTCTGCTCTGGCAGACAGGAGGCTCCACAAGCTGGATGTCCGGAGGATGTTGCTCCAGTACCTGAAGGAGATGAATTAATTTCACCTCTGTGATCATCTTTTTGTTCTTTTTCATGGCCCTAGGAGGCTTTCATTATGAGGTGGATCAAGGTAGCTATTAAGGCTGCTTACATTTGTGAAAATCATCCAGTGCCTTGGAGCCATGAGGTTTACTTCACATGGGCCCAGGCCGCTTCCTGTGAAGAGATTTGTAGGGTAGCAACTTGGTCGTTGCTTCATTCTTTTGTTAAATACTACAAGTTGGATGTGTTGACCAAAGTACACTTGGGGGGGGGGGGGGGGGGGGGAATGTCTTGTCTCCCCCTGCCCAGTAGATCTGCTTTGGTGCATCTCACTTATGCAGAACAGTGCAGCTGATGCTAAGGATGGAGAAATGAATGTCTTTCCTGAAAATTGTCTTTCCTTTAATCAGTTACATTGTTCTGCAACCCACTCTAGGAGGACTTAGGTCCCTAGGCTCTGGGTGTGCTCTGCACTTCCCTTACAGATTAAAAAAAAAAAACCATGGAAGAGACAAATCAAAATATCACAACTTGCAGCAATACAAGTTTCCCTTGAGATTGCTTGATTCTGGAGTATAAACAGGGTAGCGAGTACCACTCTGTGCTGTTAGGCTCACTTGATTATCATTACAGCTGCAGTGGTTGATGGGGCATGAGTGCGTTACACACAAGGACCTTCTGTTACTTTGACAGATGCATACTGTACCCTTCTAGGGGGCACAGACAGCTAATACTAATTTTTTTTCTCTACCTCCATCTGCTGGTGTGAGGGGATACCACCCACATGCAGCAAAGGAAAGAAAATTATCAGGTACGACAATTTCTCCTTAAATCTACAACAGGACACTGCTTCCTATTCCATGTCTTTTTAATTTCCTCAGGAGTAATTTCTGAAGCACTTTGTCAAATGCCTTCTGAAAATCCAGAATATCAACTGTCTCACCTTTATTGTTCACCCCTTCAAATAAATATAGCATATTAGTGAGACAAGATTTTGCTTGGCTAAATCCATTTTGGCTTTATCCCATTAATCCATGCCTATATGGATGTTCAGTCAGGGTCACCAGTCTATATCTTCCCAGATCATTACATTGGCCATCCTCTAACCTTCTGGTACTGCACTTTTTGTTTTTTCAAGCTTTATAATCTGCAATTTCATGTTTAGTTCTATCAGTACTCTGGGATATATACCATCCAGTCCATGTGATTTGCTACTCTTTAGTTTGTCAAATTGCCCCATTATACCTTTCATATTTCAAAGATTTGTTTCAGTTCCTCGACTCATCACCATTGAATACCATTTCTGGCATAGTTATCTCCCCTATGTTCTTCAGTTTAGACCCAAAGAATTACTTTACTGTGGCCTTGTACTCCATGAGTGCCCCTTTTACCCCTCAATCATCTAGTAGGTCAACTGATTCTTTTACCAGTTTCTTGCATTGAATGTACCTAAACAAGTCTGTATAATGTGTTTTTGCTTCCGGGGCAAGATTATTTTCAAATTCTCTATTTGCCTTCCTTATCAGCACTCTGTATTTGAGTTGCTGTTTCCTGTTACCTTCAGTTGGATCCTTGTTCCATGTTCTTAGGTTTTTTAAATGTTTTACCATTTATAATTTTCCCCAACAACATAAAAAAAACACTCTTGATAAAGAAAAAATGTTTCCCATCTGACAAAGGACAAATCAGAAAACAAGATCATGAAAAACAATACAAACAAGAAATATTAATCAAGTTTGAAACCTAAGAAATAAGAAAAAAAAGGGAGGGAAGAATATAGAATCAAGATCAATCAAGGAGACACAGTTCATCCAAAAAGTTAGGAGAAAAACAAGAAACCTCTTAGCGGATATAAGCTATGAACCTGAAATAGAAGTAGGAGTAGATACTAATACAGGCAGTGGTGGAATTCTTGCTTCCAATAAATTAAGTTGGTCAGGTTTTAAGCCTATTTCACAAAACATTTACGAGGAATTTGCAGAAAAATGATGCACCCAAGGCCACCACCTGAGTCTTAATAGCCAAAGGGCCTTCCAACTAAGTTGAGTGGCCCTACAAAGGTCAGGAAATATTATTTATTTATTTATTGCATTTGTAGTCCACATTTTCCCACCTATTTGCAGGCTCAATGTGGCTTACAGAGACCTGTTATGGCATTGCCATTCCAGGGTAACAGATACAATTGGTGTTACAAAAAAGAACATTAGAACTTTTTGACCAAGAAAACTTGAGTCTTTGTGATAAAAATTCAAAATCTTAGGAGCTAGTTGTGATCTGGTTCCAAAGCAATGGAAGCAATCAAGATTGCTTTTGATGTAACTAGGTCAGATCCTTCCAGAAAACCAGAAAGATCAAAGCCTTCCCATGACACACCATGCCTTGCTTCTTGTTGGTCCAAGCCTTTCCAGTCTACATAATAAACTCTAAGGTGGCATGACGTCTTTAGGGACCTGTAGGATCTCTAACATATCTATAGGTGACAAAACTGGAGATTTACGGAAACTGTGAAACTGAAGAGTCAAACACTGTTCATAAATTTTCCAAAGCTTCAAGCTTCTGATGTATTACCAATTTATCCTTAACCAAACACCCCTGAATCTCTTTAAAGATCTTGGTTCTTTATCTGTAGGTTGCAATTTCCCCTCTTGTTGCTTTAAATAGTCTCTATATTGAACTACTTGAGACTGGAGTGAATTAGGACTGTCCACTAATTTGCCAAACCTAGCTAATTCTGAATCTTCCAGATTGCATATAGCATTCCAAACCTCTTCTAATGTTATGTTATTCTTCTTGGGTTTCTTCCTTCTCCCACCATAGCTCTCGTCACACCCCTCAATGCTTTTCCTACTCTCACTGGCACTCCTGTGATCTCAAGACAAGGTTCACGTGCGAGGAGTCCTTCAGCAGGCACTGGGATCTCCTATACCCCACTCTCCAGTCGCCCCATTGCTTGGCCAAGATCTGTATCCCACATCTGGGGCAACAAATCTCTTGAATGTCTGTTGTATCAAGACCAGAAGCATCCTGGTAGCTGGTGGATACCACTGAGCTTTGCCCTTGCACTCCGCCATAATTTCCATAATGTTGCAGTAGTTCTTGCAAGCTAGGCCAGCAGAAAAAAACTTGAGAGTTCAGCGCAGTGTCCACTATTAGTGCCATCTCAACTCTTCCCCCTCTGAAGCTGTTCTTTTAGCTCTATTAGTCTTCACTTTATTTTTTTTAATCGTGCCAGTTGTTGTTTGGTCTTCATTCTGCCTTTAATGTATGAAATATATCTGGTCTGGGCTTCCAGGTTGGTATTTTTGAACATCTACACCTGATGTAAATTTTGGCCTTTGCAGCTGCTCCTTAAAAAAAAACATTTGTTACCATTTTCCTCATTTTCTCATAGTCTACTTTTTGAAAATTAAAAGCTAAATGTATTGGATTTCCTCTGTACTTACTCCTGTTATTAAACCAAACTTGATCATGTTATGATCACTACTGTCAACTGGCCCTAGCACTGTTACCTCTTGCAAAAGGTCATGTGGTCCACTGAGGCCTAGATCTAGAATTGCTCCACCTCTTGTTGGTTATGAACCAGCTGCTCCATGAATTAGTCTTTAATTCATCTAGGAACTTTACCACCCTAGCATGTCCTATTACATTTATCCAGTCAATACTGGATTAATTGAAATTGCTTTAAAAAAAAACTTGCTCCAAATAACAATGAAACTTGGAAGCACCGACACCACAAACTAAAACGATATAAAAAGTATAAAAATATTGGATAAAAACCTCAGTGAAAAAAGGCCAGGTGTTCCAAAACACAATACAATCTGGTTATATTTCCATCACTGGATTAAGAAGACCCCCCCCCACCCCCTATTACTACCCTGTCACTTTTTATAAAACATCAAAATTTAAAAAATACAAAAGCTTATGGTGAACAGTACAAAATTCAAGTCTTTATTTTCATTAATTTTTATTTTACAAATTATATCCCGCTCCATCCAATATTCTGGGCGGGTTACAATAATATTTAAGAGTTCTTAAATATTCTTGAATATCCAAGCCAGTGTAGCAATAATTCATTCATTCATTACAATACGCTTTAATGCCCCAAAACTTGAAAATCATTTAGAAATCACTTATCTGTATAGCAGAAACCACCTACTTGTCCAATAGATCTTCAAAATGTCATTCCAAACCATGCGCTTTTGAGCAACTGTTAGTCTTCACCCAGGTTCTAATTTAAAAGCCAACGTTGCATTAAAGGGTTTTCCGGTAGTTTACTTGTTTCCACACATTAAACTATGTGTTACTTAGTTTATCAGAATATTTCTGTTGGGAGTTTGGCATGGAAGCATTAGCCAGCTACAACATTCTACTTACCATGCACGAACTAACACACAGTTAACATGGGACCACTTACTATCTCCTGAATAGGAGGTGCTAAGGAGATAATTCTATTTAGGGTGCCCAAATTAGGTGTGCAAATGAGAGATAACAGTTGAGAACCAAAATGGGGTAAAAGAAGGTAAGCACATAAGTACACTTAGGCGCTATTCTATAACTAGGCACCTAAGTGTTCTTGAGTGTAACTGCAAATGGGGCATTCCCATGGGAGTGACATGAGGTGGTCAGGGGCCTTCCCTCTATTTTAGTGCTTGCTTTATAAATACTCCCATTTGTGCACGCAACTGCAGCATTTAGGTGGCACCCATTTACACCAGCCATAGACACAGAATAAGTAGTTTGTCTAAAGTTGGGTGCCTAAATGTCAACTTGCGTTAGTATTGTTAACAGATTAGCCATGCTAATGTGCCATTATAGAATACTAGCTCAGCACCCTAATTGTAGGCACCCATGTTTGAGTGCCCTATACACAATTACCTCCTAATGCTTCTGTGTTAACAGCAGATTGGTCCCGTACATTAATGCCAACATTAACACATGGCCCAACTCTGGAAATCCTGGCGTTGCCCCTCCTTGATGCAGCATTAGTAATAGGTGCTTGGAACATATTAAAATCCTATGTTATAGGTCCCATAGCTCATGCCTATTAGGATCAGGTCATGCAGTTGGCGTCTGACATCTGGGAGAACCACTAAATACATCTGTTACTGGATGTTTGCCCAATATTGGACCCTTCACCCTACCCATTCATAAGAGCAAATTGGTTCACCCTGATTGTTACAGCTGGCCACCCCATCTGTTCTGCCTGGACGCCCCCCCATCTTGCTCCAAAAGCTGAAACATTTATTTGATGACAGCACTCAAAAGGAATAGATTCCTATCTTTTCACTGAATTGGAATAGTTATGCTACATGGTTGGAGAAGACTCTGCTAGTTTGGCTAGTGGTCACCCAGCCTTGATCATTTGGAGATGGACTGTAACCCGATTTCTCTGTTGCTAGACTTTGTGCGGGAGTGGGGCTTGAGGAGTTTATGACATGTTGTCCTGTATTGCTGCATACTGAAGGGGCATGGTATGCTATATTTATTTTTTATTTATTAGGATTTATTTACTGTCTTTTTGAAGGAACTCACTCAAGGCGGTGTACAGTAAGAATAGATCAACATGAGAAATAGACAATGAGAAAAAACAATACAAGAATGGCATGGTATACTATTTACAATGTCAACACAATACATAATAGAACATTATAGTGATAGCGAAGGGTAAAGCAGAAATGTAACATATAGAAGGGTAAGAAGGTAAGAAAGTAGGAAGAGTTAGAAAGTAAGGTGATTGATTTAAAGAAGTTGCACATGAGGTCAGAGAAATGGTTAAATGTTATCTCAGCTAGGGTAGGAGTGGATAAAAATGTCCTGCTGCAGTATATGCAGCCTGAGTACTCCTTGTGTGTGTGAGTGAGACTAACGAGTTAGTTACTTCTTTCCAGTAAAGGCCTGGTTGAAGAACCAGCTTTCACCTGCTTCCTGAAGTAGAGATAGTCTTGTGTTAAAGCACAGCCTTTCAGGCAGTGCATTCCAGAGTGTGGGGGCTACTCCGGAGAAGGTTCACTTAAGGGTATCACATTGTGTAATGTCTTTTGGAGAGGGTATGGGTAGTGAAAGTCCTTGAGAGGACCTTAGTGTCCTTGGCCGTGTGTGGAGGATCATCCTATTTTTCAGGTATGCAGGGCCTTGAAGATCAGACAGTTTTAAATTTAGCCCTGTATTGTGCTAGTAGCCAATGAAGTTTTTGCAAAAACGGTATGATATGGTCACGTCGCTTCCAACCTTCTGAGTCTTGTGCTGCATTCTGATCAACTGGAGCTGGTGCAAGCCCATTGTTAGTCAGACCATTGTATAGTGCATTGACGTATCCAGTCTTGATGTTATCATGGCACGTACAACTGGGATAAGATTTACCTTCTCAATGTAAGGAGAGAGGCAGCGTAGCTGTCACAAATAGTAGAAGCAGCTCTTGAAGGTTGCTTGGATTTGGGGAATCAGTGTAAGTGTTGAATCTAACTGTATTCCAAGGTTTCTGACTTGTGATTTGAGGGGGAGTTCATACTTCCCAAAGGGATTGTGATGTCAGGTATGTATCCACTTGTCTAAGGGACCAAGAGAAGATCGGTTTTACTTGGGTTCGGGCAAAGTTTGTTGGGTTTAGCCCATTCTTGAATTGATCTTAGACACGTAATCAGTTTATTCAAGGCTGTAGGTAGTCAGGTTCAATGGGTATGAGTAGCTGCACAATCATCCGCAGAGATGTAGAACTGAGTGTCATTGACTGAATCAGCTCAGCTAGTGGTTTGAGGTAGATATTGAACAGAATAGGTGACAGTATCGATCCTTGTGTACCCGCAGGTCAGTGTCCATGGTGGTGATGAGTTGCTGCCAACTATTATGGATGGTTATCTGTCGGATAGGTAGGATCTGAACCAAGCAAGTACAGTTCCATTGATACATGTTTCTGTCAGTCATACTAGCTATCATGATCCACGGTGTGAAAAGCTGCAGAGAAATCAAGCAATACTAACATCGAGGCAAATCCCTTGTCTCGGTTTCTGTGAAGATCATCTAGTAGGGATACAGGGCCGTTCCAGATTGACATGGATCTAGCCAGTTTCTCTTTTCTAACAAGTCATTAAGTTGAATACAGACTGTTTGTTCTATGAGTTTCCCTAGAAACAGGATGTTGGATACTGGCCTGTAATTTTCAAGTTTGTCCTGGTTGAGGTTGTTTTTCCTCAGCAGAGGATGAACCACTGCCCTTTTTAATGCTATTGGTAGCTGCCCATTAAAAAGGGAGGTGTTCACAATTTTTGTGGCGTCTTCTATGAGGCCCATACTTGCCTGCTGCACTATCTTTGATGGGCAGGGATCAAGGGAGCAGGTAGTAGGACGAAGGTCTCTTAGGATTTTGTCAAGGCTCCCCTCTGTCAGTGGGTTAAAAGTATCCCATCTGTCTATGTCAGGAGGGAGCGAGTTTGTGCACCCCTGGTTGACTGGTTGGGGACTGGGTGGGATTGCCAGTGAATCCTGGCGGAGGCTTGTAATTTGTTGGCAAGAATGCAGCAAAATCATTGCAATTCAGTTTAGATTGGGCAGGCTGGTTCTGTTGTGGGGGCTGCAGTAGGCTGTTTACTGAACAACTGCTTGGTTGAATTGGCAGCCTGTACAATGCATTGCGAGAAATACTGTTATTTGGTTGCTGTTAATGCTTGCGGTACTTTGCCATGTGCATCCTACAGTTTAGTTTGTCTTCATCCAGGCGAGATTTGCACCATCTCCTTTCCAGTTTTCATCCTTTGCGTTTAAGGATCCGAAGTTCTGGAGAAAACCAAGCTGAGCATTTGTGAGTGCGGCATAAGACCTTTTTTAGTGGTGCTGTTTTCTCAAAGATCTTGGCTAAGTGTGTATTTCAGATGTCAACTTGTTCTGACACTTGTTGTTGTCTTTTCATCCACATGTGGATAGTCCAAGGCCTCTAGGAAATTCTCAGTGGTCAGCTTTTTTTTGTCTCTGCTCTCCTTCCAAACTCTGGGAGGTGCCATTTGTTTTAGGTGGTCACTTTTGGAGAATTTAATTAGAAAATGGTCTGACCATGATAGGGGTGTTATTTCAATACTGTTACCCCAGAATTCTGGGATAGCCACCCCTTTGTAGAATACCAAGTCTAGTATGTGACCCTTTTCGTGGGTTGGAGAATTGATCACCTGTGTAAATCCTAATGATGTCATCGTGTCCAAGGCGGCAGTTGTGGTGGTATCTGGGGTTTTGATGTGTAGATTGGAGACTCCCATTATCACCAGCCTAGGGTAATTCAGGGTCACTTGAGTAATCAGGTCTAGGAGTTCTTGCACAGAGAAAGCGAAGATACTTACCTGTAGCAGGTATTCTCTGAGGACAGGGCTGATTGTTCTCACATGTGGGTGTTATCACATGTGGGATTCGGACGTCATTTTGCAAGAAAAATATTTTTTTAAAAAAACTTTGCCAGTCTTCTGGCGCGTGAACCACATGCACCGCACATGCGCAGATGACTTCCCGCCCGTGGCACAAGCGTGCTTCTTCAGTTTAATCAAAAGCATAAATAAAAACCAACAATAACAACTCCAAAGGGGAGGTGGGCGGGTTTGTGAGAACAATCAGCCTGCTGTCCTCGGAGAACACCTGCTACAGGTAAATATCTTCGCTTTGTCCGAGGACAAGCAGGCTGCTTGTTCTCATATGTTGGGTATCCCTAGCACCCAGGCTCACTCAAAATAATGAACACTGGTCAAATGGGACTCGCAACGGCGAGGATATAACATAGTTGTTTATGGTTTCAGGTCCATCTAACAGAGTGCAGCCTGAAACATAACAAAAATGGGTCAAGGGGGGTGGAGTTGGATTCTAAACCCAAAACAGATTCTGCAGCACTGACTGCCCAAACCAACTGTTGCATTGGGTGTCCTGCTGGAGGCAGTAGTAATATGTGAATGTGTGGACTGATGACCACATTGCAGCCTTGCAAATCTCTTCAACAGAGGCTGACTTTAAGCAAGCCACTGACGTAGCCACTGCTCTAACATTATGAGCCGTGACATGGCCCTCTAGAGTCAGTCCAGCTTGGGAGTAAGTGAAGGAAATGCAATCTGCTAGCCAATTAGAGATTGTGCGTTTTCCAATGGCGACTCCCCTCCTGTTGTGGGTCGAAAGAAACAAACAACTGGGCAGACTGGCTGAAGGGCTTGGTCCGCTCCACGTAAAAAAGCCAATGCTCTCTTGAAGTCCAAGGTGTGCAAACTGCTTTCACCAGGGCAGGTATGAGGACGGGGAAAAAATTTTGGCAAGACAATTGACTGGTTCAGATGGAACTCTGACACCACGTTCGGCAGGAACTTAGGGTGCATGCAGAGGACTACTCTGTTGTGATGAAACTTGATATAAGGTACATGAACTACCAATGCCTGAAGCTCACTGACCCTACAAGCTGAAGTAACAGCCACCAAAAAAACGACCTTCCAGGTCAAGTACTTCAGATGGCAGGAATTCAGTGGTTCAAAAGGAGCTTTCATCAGCTGGGTGAGAACGACATTGAGATCCCATGACACCGGTGGAGGTTGGACTAGAGGCTTTGACAAAAGCAAACCTCTCATGAAGCGAGCTAAAGGCTGTCCAGAGATAGGCTTACCTTCACCCTCTACACGGCGATAAGCACTAATCGCACTAAAGGTGAACTCTTACAGAGTTGGTCTTGAGACCAGACTGACAAATGTAGAAGGTATTCAAGCAGGGTCCTTGTAGGACAAGAAAGAGGGTCTAGGGCCTTGCTGTCACACCAGATGGCAAACCTCCTCCATTTGAAAGAGTAAGACCTCTTCATGAAATCTTTCCTGGAAACAAGCAGACTCAGGAGACACCTCTGAAAGACCCAAGGAAGCGAAATCTAAGCTCTCAACATCCAGGCCGTGACAGCCAGAGACTAGAGGTTGGTATGCATAAGTGACCCCTGGGTGATGAGGGTTGGAAAACACCCCAATCTCCACAGTTTCTCAGAGGACAACTGAAGAGGGAACCAAATCTGACATGGCCAGAAGGGAACAATTAGAATCATGGATCCGCAGTCTTGCTTGAGTTTCAGAAAAGTCTTCCCTACTAGAGGTATGGGAGGATACGCATACAAAAGGCCTATCCCCCCAATGCAGGAGAAAGGCATCTGACGCTAGTCTGTCGTGGGCATGAAGCCTGGAACAGAACTGAGGAACCTTGTGATTGATCCGAGTGGCAAAAAGATCCACCAAGGGGGTGCCCCATGCTCGGAAGATCTTGCGGATTATGCCCATGTTCAGTGACCACTCGTGAGGTTGCATTATCTTGCTCAGTCTGTCGGCCAGACTGCTGTTTACGCCTGCCAGATAAGTGGCTTGGAAAACAAGCCGTGACAGCAAGCCCAAAGTCACATCTGGACAGCTTCCTGACACAGAGGGCGAAGATCCGGTGCCCCCCCTGCTTGTTGGTGTAATGCATGGCAACCTGATTGTCTGTCTGAATCAATATAATTTGGTTGGAAGCTGATCTCTGAAAGCCTTTAGAGCGTTCCAGATCGCTCGCAGTTCAGGAGATTGATCTGAAGACCTTTTTCCTGAAAGGACCAAGCTCTTTGAGTGTGAAGCCCATCCACATGAGCCCCCCACCCCAGGAGAGATGCATCCGTCATCAGCACTTTTTGTGGCTGAGGAATTTGGAATGGCCGTCCCAAGGTCAAATTGGTTCAAATCGTCCACCTCTGCAGAGACTTCCTGAAGTCGGTGGACAGTTGGATCACATCCTCTAGATCTCCCGTAGCTTGACACCACTGGGAGGCTAGGGTCCATTAAGCTGATATCATGTGCAGGCGTGCCATGGGAGTTACATGAACTGTGGAAGCCAGGTGCCCCAGGAGTCTCAACATCTGCCGAGCCATGATATGTTGAGACACTTGTACTAAGGACAGGAGGTTGTCCGCCCTGGCCTCAGGAAGATAAGCAGAGCTGTCTGTGTTCAACAGAGCTCCAATGAATTCCAATTCTTGAACTGGGGTGAGATGCGACTTGGAATAATTTATCACAACCCCAGTAGCTCTAACACCTGAATAGTCATTCGCATGGATTGCTGAGCGCCTGTCTTCGAAGTGCTCTTTACTAGCCAATCGTCAAGATAAGGGAGCACATGTACCCCCAGTCTGAATAGTGACGCTGCGACTACCACTTAGACACTTTGTGAACACTCTGGGCGTGGACGCCAGACCAAGGGCAGTACCCAGTACTGAAAGTGCTGTGTTCCTAGCTGAAATCGAAGATACTTCCTGTGAGCTGGAAGTATCGAGATGTGTGTAAACGTCCTTTAAGTCCAGAGAGCATAGCCAATCGTTCTTTTGAATCATGGTAAGAAAGGTACCCAGAGAAACCATCCTGAACTTTTCTCGAACAAGAAATTTGTTCAGGCCCCTTAGGTCCAGGATGGGACACATCGCCTCTGTCTTTTTCTGCACAAGGATAGTACCTGGAATAAAATGCCAGCCCTTGTTCCCCTGGTGGAACGGGTTCGACTGCACTGGCCTTTAGCAGGGCGGAGAGTTCCTCTGCCAGTAGCTGCTTGTGCTGGGAGCTGTAAGAATGAGCTCCCAGTGGGCAATTTGGAGGTTTGGATTTCAGATTGAGGTTGTATCCTAACCACCATTTTAAGGACCCACCGATCAGAGGTTATAGGAGGCCACCTTTGGTGAAAAAATACCAACCTCCCGCCAACTGGCAAGTCGTCCGGCACGGACACTTTTATTGAGGCCATGCTTAACTGGAGCCAGTCAAAAGCCCATCCCTTGCTTTTGCTGGGGAGCAGTATGGGCCTTAGATGCACTCTGCTGATGAGGAGTGTACCTACGCCTAGGATAGGAATAGGAAGCACTCCTCTTCCCTCCAAATACCTCCTAGATGAGGAGGCAGTAGCAGAAGGCGCCCAGTGGGAGAGAGAATCCATAGCATCATTATGTTTCTTGATCTGATCAACAAGATCCTCAACGTTTTCTCCAAAAAGACTGTCCCACCAGCAAGGAACATCTGCCATCCGCTGCTAGACAGAATGATCAGGTCAGAGACACGCAGCCATGAGAGTCTGCGCATCACTATACCTTGAGCAGCGATCTGTATGTCACAAAAGTGTCAAAAGTACCCCTAGCCATGAACTTACGACATGCCTTCTGCTGCCTGACCCACTGGCGAAAAGGCACGGCCAGCTCCGTAGGGAGTGCATCAACCAAGCTGGACAGTTGACGTATCGAGTCCCGCAAGTGGACGCTCGTGAAGAGCTGGTATGACTGGATCATGGCAGCGAGCATAGCGGCTTGATATGTCTTCCTCCCAAAAGAATCAAGAGTCCTAGCTTCTCTGCCTGGGGCACCGAAGCATAGTCTCCAGTACTCCTGACTCTCAAGGGCGGAGTCACCACCATGGAATTTTGTGGTAACTGAAACCTCATCAACCAGTTCACCGTGGATCCAATACTGGGATTCAGCTTTTTTTTGGGACCACGGGGCCAGAGGGCAACGACCAGTCCGCATAAGGACTCCTTCAGTACCTTATGCTGAGGGAACTGTCACAACCTCTTTAGGTGGAGAATAATCCAGAACCTCGAGCATCTCAGTCTGGGCTCATCCTCAACCTCCACAGGGATGGGAATAGCTGTAGCCATTTCCTGGACAAAAGAGGAGAAGGACAGACTCTCTGGTGGAGATAGTCTCCTTTCTAACGGAGGGGAAGGATCAGAGGGAATCCCAAAGGACTCATCAGAAGAGAAGTACCTGGGATCCTCATCTGACTCCCACGAACGCTCCTGTTCAGTGTCGGATAAAATCTGAGTTAAGGTGCTTCGACACTGGACCTGCCTCGACGCCGAGGAACAATGTCCTCTATGGCAATATCGCGAAGCCAATGCCCGGTCCGACTGTGGTGAAGCTCCCTCCACCGATGTTGAAGAGGAGTCGACCTGGGTGGCAGGCGGCATCGCGTCGGGGACCTCATCACAGGTAAAGGGCCAGACACCGCTGCAGCAGATGGTTAGAGAAGGTGCAAGCACCCCCGACACCGAAGCTGACTGACGTAGCAGTCCCTCCAGAAGTTCTGGAAACAAGGCCCAGAAGCGCTCATCGAGAGCCGCCATCAGAGAAGGCTGCGGGGTCGGTGGGCAGGCGGTGTCAGAATCCGTGGAGGCGCAGGAGCAGGTATTGGGCTACTGGTAGATTCGGCACCTCCTGTATTGAGGGTGAGCGATCCCTCTCGGCGCCGACGCTGCGAGTGCAGACTCTCTCAACGCCCCGAAGCTCCCGGTACCATGTGTCGAAGGAGAACAATGACTGTGCTTCTTCGCCTTCGCTCAACTCCATCGAGACTCCTTGGTACTGATGAAGAGGACGTGGAATCCTTACGTCTCCTCGGGGCCAGGTCCGATGAAGGCGGTCCCCGGGGGGGGGCCTACATAACAGGAGGCCTTGAGGCAGGTGAAGACCCACTTGACGCCTCACTGCTCCCAGCGCGAGTTGGTCTCACAGTAGCCATTACCTCTCTTCCTGACATCGATGCTCCCTTGATGTCGACGCCGCTAACCTTGGTACAGATGTTGATGGACTGAGCCCTAAAATGTTTTTCTCGTTGGGCTTCGAGACACTTGGGTCCATTTCTTCATACAAAAACAGACTACAAGCGGCTGGGCTATGGTCGGGCCCAAGGCACTGGATACACCAAGAATGGGTATCGGTACCTGAGATCGTCCGGTTGCACCGAGTACAGCGCTTGAAGCAGCTGGGTGTCTTAGATGACATGAAAGGAAAAGCGGCTTCGGCGAAATCACAAATGCGATTGTACCTAAAATACAGAAAAAGGCACAAAAGGAAAAAGGGGAGTACCCGACCCGCGCAGCTGAAAGGCCAGCTGCGACGAAAAAGATACAAAACTTAAGTAGGAAAATAAAAAAAAAGCTAAACAAAACTACAGGAACCTACTTTTTTTTTTTTAATCTTTGAAGTCCACATTAATAACTTCCCCATAAATCAGATTAACAGATGAGAAAATGAGGCCTTATGTTTGTACCTAAGGCAATGGAGGGTTAAGCATCTTGCCCAAGGTCAGAAGAGAATCAGTGTAATTTGAACCTCAACTACCAATACACTAATCCCCATTTAAAAGAAAGACTGACGATTTGAGCAAAAAAAAAAGTTTAAGTTTATTATTAAGAGCACAGTGATTAGAATATCCCTTTTTTTTGTTACACAAACTCTTGCCTTATCTGGTTACAACTATCAGTGCATTAACAGGCTGTTCTGGTATAAATCGACAGCCACATTCTCTGCTTAGCTACATGTGTAAGATACTCTACAACACTATTGCACAAATTATCTGCAGGCATCATATTATTAATTCTGATCTTGTTTTCTAGATTTGTGAGAAAAAGGCTGGCCAGTGCCTTCAAAGTAATCCAGTTCATTGTCTGGGACTCATGTTTAAACAGATCACAATTTTTTGAAATAGGACACTGCTCCATTTTAACACTGCATTCAAAAAATTACCAGTAGTAAAAGGATGACATCCAATGCTGCCTGAACTGTATCACTTATGTATTTTATTGTAAAGCCTTTTCTCTCTTTTTAAACTGGATCTGCCCATTTATTCATTTGAAGTCAGTAGGCTGTCTGCTCTCACTTAAATAATATAGTGGTTCTCAAGCTTGGTCCTTGAGGCCTCCTAATGGAACTGGGTTTCAAATACCCTAATCTGCAAATTAATGAGTTAACTGCTTTTGGCCTACCATGAAGTGCTCCCCCACAGCACATGAAGGGATGTTTGAGACATCTGGAAACCAGAATAGCAAGTGTAAGTTAAATGACCATCGCCTGCCATTTCCAACTTTAAACCATGCAAGTCCAATTACAGTTTATTTAAAGGATTAAAAATGAGTATAATGTGGACCTTCTTGCTAAAGGTTACAGTTTATTTAAAGGATTAAAAAAATGAGTATAATGTTCCTTCTGCTAAAATGCTGCTGCTGTTTTGTTGATGATATGGAGAAGTTTCCCCATCCTCCGAGCTTGCACTGTACTTCTTTTTCAGGCATCTTCCAATGTATCGCCAGTACTCCTTTCTTATTGTGTCCCTTTCTTTGGCCAGCATTTCACATAACTGAAAAAGAAAAAAAAATACTCAATACAACATAATAATAAATATAATAGAGGCTTTAGCGCTTTTAACTACAAACTATTCTTCAGTCAGGTATGTCTAGCACCCCAACTCGCTGGTTTTTCTGAATTATGCCAGACAGGGTTGGTAAATTACTTGCTTGTTAGATCATACAATTTCTCCCTCCTAATCCAGATTCCAAGCATCTATCTTTTGACTATTAAAGAGGTTTTTCTGATCATTCTTTGTACTTTTTGTAGAAGTTGCTGTGTTCTCTATAGCTCTTATCCAAATCACTTCCTTTTAATAAGCAGTTCCTTAGGACACTGTCCTCTAACCGCTATTTTGTAATAAATGTTTGAATGGTGGATTCCCTGAGAATAAAACCAAGACTGCATTCCTTTCAACAAACCATGCAGTGCTAGAGGCATCCAAAAATCAATAGTATAATAATCCTACAGTGATGTCACAAGATGAGTAACATGCTGCCTGCTATGTTTGTAGAAGAGACGTATATTAAAAGGCTGTAAATAATACATTCCAGATCTATTGACCATCCTCAAAGTCTTTGGATCTCAGATTTCTTGCCACTAAACAGTCTAAAAACATTGAAAGACTGCAGGAATGACTTAGTTTTCCGTATCCCCAAATGATTGCTTTGATATTGGAGATGATCTCTCAAAGAGGTTTATGTATTACATTTAAGGATATGTGTGCAGATTATAATTCAACTGTACTTATGTTTAAATATCTGGTTTATTGGTGAAGTGGATTCCTTTCCCCCTGGACACCTTAGTTTTCACTTTGTGAGACCCTGAAAACGTAGTAGTTAAAAGGGAACATTTTTACAGTACTTGCTTCATGCTCTATATAAGCCATATGACAGAGCCTTCACTGTTTACAATATGGTACCAAACTGCTTGCAAAAGGCTGCATATCCAGCACAGGCCATTTGATTTCCTTTAGATTAGCCATGCTGTGGTTCAAGTCTCTATGTTTCTTGACTCTTTGGGTTGTGCTCTACATGAGTGACCTGCGAGATATTTCCAATCTCAGCTTTATTAAGGCAGAGTATCAGTTTTAATAGCTTTTTACCAGTCTTTGGCACAGACTTTAATGCTGTATTCAGACCTCTACCTAAGATTTATTACACACACTTAAGTCATGTTATCATGGTGCACTATTTATTGTCACCATATTTTCTAGAGATGCTTTTTTGACCATTTCTCCCACAATCTAGAACAAGATTATTTTCAATATTTGAGTTAGATATATAAAACCTCACAGACACGTGCTACGGTGTTAACATGTGATAATAGAAACATAGAAAATTACATAAGTATTGCCATACTGGGAAAGACCAAAGGTCCATCGACCCAGCATCCTGTTTCCAACAGTGGCCACTCCAGGTCACAAAACCTGGCAAGATCCCAAAAATGTACAAAACATTTTATACTGCTTATCCCAGAATAGTGGATTTTCCCCAAGTCCATAAAATATCTCCTGACTTTTCCTTTAGGACCGTCCAAACCTTTTTTAAAACTCTGCTAAGCTACCGCCTTTACCACATTCTCTGGCAACAAATTCCAGAGTTTAATTACACGTTGCGTGAAGAAAACTTTTCTCCAATTAGTTTTAAATTTACTACATTGTAGCTTTATATCGCATGCCCCCTAGTCCTAGTTTTAAGCGATAAAGACCAAATGGTCTATGTCCATCCATGCCATCAACTATCTCTTCCTCTCCCTTAGAGATCCAATGTACTTGTCCCAAGTTTGTGTGAATTCAAATACTGCTTTTATCTCCACTACCTCCACTGGGAGGTCATTCCACAAATTCACCAACCTTCTCTGTAAAAAAGTTTCCTGAGATTACTTCCAAGTCTATCCCTTTCACTTTCATCCTATGCCCCTCATTTCAAGTTTTCCTATCAATCGAAAGAAACTTGCCTCCTGAGCATTTAGCCATGTAATGTATTTAAACATCATTAATATGTAATATTCATAGAGTTAATGATGGTTACCACATCCACTCCTAGTGCACTTTAGTAAACGAGCCTTAAGTGTTTAAGCGATTAATTAGTAAAATCTTGCCTTTTAAATCCTATAATCCTTAATCGAAATAATACTCTGTTCTTCTTATTTCGCTAATGACGACTGTCATGGCGGCATAATGTAAGCCCATTGAGCCTGCAAAAAGGTGGGAAAATGTGGGATACAAATGCAGCAAATAAACAAACAAACATCATTTGAAGAGATCCACTCAATGTGTGGCTCCCACATCAAGGTAGGACAGACCACCACCAGTCCATAATATGCATACCTCCTCCCCCCCACAGATGCAGGCTATTTGTTTAAACCCAACCGTTTAAAGTTACCCATTTAAATATTACACTCTTAAATTTGCGTGCCCTGAACATGTTTATTGTCCTTTCCTCCAGACCGCGCTGATTTCCTTTGGTCTTCTATTTCAATTACAGAGTACCAGATTAGTTCAGCAGATTTTCAAACCAGCAAAGAAGGAAAATTATGTCTTATCTTTCTAGTCTGGCTTTTCTATCCCACTAATTTCCCTCAAAGACTCAAAGCGGTTACAGCGATGACCATACACTATAATGGCTTCATACTTCAAATATTTCTTAAATAGAGAATTTTCAAAGACTTCATAAACAAACTAAAATCCCCCAAAGGTGGGGAGGATAGAGTTCCATATTTGACTGCAAAATAGCTAAACAGCTGTAAAAGAACGCTTATATTGAATCTTATTCACTGAAGGAACAGCCAAGTTTAAAGAATAATGTATCAGAGCAGTATGTCTGATGGACTAGAACCATAAAAGATCTTATGAACTAAACAAACCGTCTTAAAGTCATATCTTGCAGCAATAGGCAACCATGAAGATCTCTAAGCAAAGGTTCACATGCTCATATTTCTTTGCAGCCAAAAATCATTCTCACAGCACAATTTTGCAATAATTGAAGTCTTTTTTATAAGCAGCTGATTAATTCAGTATACAAAGAACGCAATTGTCCAACTGAGGCAACCCCCACAACAGAACCACCTGCCCAGTCTAAACTGAACTGCAATGTTTGGTTGAATACTTTGCCACAAATTAAAAGTCTCCACCAGATTTACAGGCAATCCCACCCAGTCCTCAACCAATTAACCAGGGGTGCACAACTCACCCCCTCCTGACAGATAGGACACTTAACCCAAACCCAATGACAGAGATGCCTTGACAAAATCCTAACCTCTTGACCCCTGCCCAAAGATAGTGCAGCAGCAAGTATGGGCCTCATAGAGACACCACAGAATTGAGACACTTCTCTTTCTAATGAGCAACTACAACAGCATTAAAAAGGGATGATTCACACCCTTTGCTAAAGAAAGTAACCTTGACCAGGACAAACCTGACAGTGTCCCATCCCATTTCTAGGGAAACTCATAGAACAGTCTATGTCAACTTAATGATTGGCTAGAAGAGAGAAACTGCTAGATCCATGTCAATCTGGATTCAGACCCCAGTTTATAAAATAGTATGATCCTCAAGGATGATGACACTGTGGATCATGGTATCATGCTAGCACAACTGACAGAAACAAGTATCAATGGAACAGTCTTGCCTGGTTCAGATCCTATCAGACAGGCAACAATCCATAATGTTTGGCAGCAACTCATTGCCACCATGGCACTGACCTGCAGGGTACCTCAAGGTTGATACTGTCACCTATTCTTTTCAATATCTACCTCAGCCACTAGCTGAGCTGATTCGGTCAATGTACACTCAGTGCGGATGATGTGCAGCTCCTCATATCCACTGAACCTGACTTACCTACAGCCTTGAATAAACTGATTACCTTTCTAACCCTCATTCAAGAATGGGCTAAACCCAACAAGCTTTCCTGAACCCAAGTAAACTGAGCTTCTCTGGGTCCCTAACACAAGTGGATACATACCTTAACTCTTCAGTTGAAGCTAACTAAATCAGACCAAACTAGGTCAGCTTTATGCTGAGCGCCTGATGATCACCTTATCAAAATGATTCCAAGTAGTAGTCAGGGCCTAATGGCAACAGACAGATGGTAAAATTATGTATCATACCTGATAATTTTCTTTCCATTAATCATAGCTGATCAATCCATAGACTGGTGGTTGTGTCCATCTACCAGCAGGTGGAGATAGAGAGCAAACTTTTGCCTCCCTAATTGGTCATGTGCTGCCGGAAACTCCTCAGTATGTCGATATCAAAGCTCCATCCGCAGGACTCAGCACTTAGAGAATTACACCCACAAAGGGACACTCTGCCCAGCTCACCACCCGCCGAAATGGGGAGGGGAATTAACCCAGCTCATCCCCACACAGTGGGGGAGGGGAATCCGTCCAGCTCATCCCCGCTGAGCGGGGGAGGGACACCACCCCGCCGATGCGGGGGATCTGGCTTATCCTGCAACCGCAACCGCGGGAGGCTGACTGACCCTAACACCGCTGAAGCGGAGGGTACAAAGCTGCCCTACAGCCGCACGAAGCGGAGGGAGTGCCGGCAGAATTTAAGTCTCAATCCCAGCCCCGTAAACGGAGGGAGAGGAATGCAGCAGCTCACTGTAACACAAACTCGTCTCAACTCTTGAAGAATCCAAGTGAAAAACTTGAACACGAAGTCCTCCTGAAGTAACTGAAGACTAAACCTGAACCTAAAATTCAACCAGAATAAACAGTACAGATATCTGGGAGGGGCTATGGATTGATCAGCTATGATTAATGGAAAGAAAATTATCAGGTATGATACATAATTTTACCTTCCATATCATCTGCTGATCAATCCATAGACTGGTGGATGTACGAAGCAGTACTCACCCAGGGCGGACATTGAAATCCCTGACCTCAACACTGAAGCTCCAAACCGGCCTCCGCCCGAGCAGCCACAGTCAAGCGGTAATGCTTGGAGAATGTATGGCCGATGCCCAAGTTGCCACCTTGCATATCTCTGCCAAGGAGACGGACCCGGCCCTCTGCCATCGAGGCCGCCTGAGCTCTAGTGGAGTGAGCCTTCAGCTGGATATGCAGCACCTTCCCCCGGCCACATAAGCCGCTGCAATGGCTTCCTTGCCCATCTTGCCACTGTAGGCTTAGCAGCCTGCAGACCCTTACGAGGACCTGCAAACAGGACAAACAGATGATCCGATTTCCGAAATCATTGGTCACTTCCAAGTATCTGATGATAACTCGTCTCACATCCAGATATTTGAGAGCAGAGAATTCCTCTGGTTAGTCCTCCCTACGAAAAGAAGGAGACAGCTGCTGATTCACATGGAAGCGGAAACAATCTTGGGCAGGAAGGAAGGCACTGTGCGAATAGTCACTCCTGCCTCAGTGAACTGCAGAAAAGGCTCCCGACATGAGAGTGCCTGGAGCTCGGAAACTCTTCTGGCTGGTGATAGCCACCAAAAAGACTGCTTTCAACGTCAGGTCTTTCAGAGATGCCCTCGACAAGGGTTCAAAAGGCGGCTTCTGCAAGGCTCTTAGTACCAGGTTGAGATTCCACGCAAGCACCACCAAGTGCAGAGGAGGCGCAGGTGATTAACTCCCCTTGAAAAGCGCACCACATCTGGCTGCGAAGCCAGGAAGCACCCTTCAGGGCCCCTGAAGCAAGCCAGAGGCGCTATCTGGACTTTAAGGAACTGAGCGACAGGCCTTTCTCCAGACCTTCTTGCAGGAACGCCAACACTGAAGAATTGGAGCGTGAAGGGAGAAAGTGCGCCCGCCTCACCCACGCTGCAAAGGTACGCCAAACCCTGGCGTAAGCCGTAGAAGTATAGCGCTTCCCTCTCTCTCAGCATAGTGACGATGACCTTGTCTGAGAAGCCCTTCTTTCTCAGACGCTGCCGCTCAAGCCAGGCCGTAAGACCAAGGGGGGGATCCTCCCTCACCACGGGACCCTGATGTACAGGCCCTGCTCCACTGGCAGCCGCAGAGGATCGTCGACAGAGCCTGATCAAATCCGCATACCAGGGACGTCTGGGCCAATCCGGGACCCACCAGGATTATCCGGCCTGGATGCTTTGCCACCCGTTAGTACCCTGCCCAACATGGGCCAGGGCGGGAACACAGAGAAGCTCTTGTGTCGGCCACTGTTGAGAAGAGCATCTACTCCCAGGGATCGAGGTCCCGTCCTCTGCTGAAAAAGCGCGGCACTTTGGCAATTGGCCGATGATGCCATCAGATCTAGGCTCGGCTGGCCCCAGCGCTGCGTGATGTCCAAGAACGCC